>NC_068999.1:50895181-50898340 GCF_001194135.2 Octopus bimaculoides
TATATATATATATATATATATATATATATATGTATACACACACTCACACATACACGATACACTTCTTATACTATATTCTGTTATATTTTTTAAACTTTTATCGGTATGTTCAGTGATTTATTGCTAGGCAAATATCTATTTTGTTTTATAAAGCACCAACTCACCGTAATATGCCGCCCATAGCTCTCCATCATATTACTGTCAGCAATATTATGACATATGTAGTTTTTTTTTTTATATCGCCATTCACATGTGTATGAAAAGCAAATATAACCATAGGCTAGATATTTCAGTTACTCGTATGACTTTTACATCGTAATGTATTTTTATTATCTTGCTTTACACAAGATACCAGTTAAAGATCGTTGTTGAATAGTTATGCTCTGCGAGGCAGTTATCTAAGATCAAACCAGAATGTTATTGAACAATTATTAGTTTAAATCTTATAATATGAAACATATGAACTTTATATAATTTCATTTAACTATCCCTCATAAAATTGAAATTTCACATGTATAATCGAACATAACCGTTAAATATGTGTAAGAGTAACAAAGTCCATTTCGATTTTGCTTGAATCAAATTCATTAGACAAACTTGCAGTAAAATGTTAGAGCCTTAAACTGTTGTTAAGCCTCACTTACAAGCCGATCATGCAAATCTTTGATCAAAGCCTTCTATTTTTTAAATATTTTACAAGAGTTCTGTATCTATTTCTTCTTTTCACAGCAATTTTTATTGAAGCTCATAAGTTGGCATCATATAACGGCTATAATTTCAATTGATTAAACATTATTTTTAATTTAACGCATTAAGTTTCTTAACTAAGCATCAGAGTTTAGAAAAATGATAAAGTTATGTTCCTGAAACAAATGGTCATCCTTTCGAATCATGTGAACGCTATTTTTTTTTTCGACATGCATTTCTTTATGGCTTCTGATACAGCTCATATCGAAATACAAGAGATGAAGTGGGTGGAGAAACTTCGAAGGTATACTATACTATATCAATAAATGAAAAAGCGCGACAAACTCTAGCTCACTGCCGCTGCCTGTAATCGATATGGTTCACCGTTTCTACGAATCGAAACCCCTAACTCCACATGAGGATTCATAAGATGAAAACATGTCGATGGTCTTGATCAAAAGGCTTTGAACACGAGAGACACCCGAATCTGATTTGTCTGTATTGCTAAAAAAACAGTCTCAGTCTGCTGATCTTATTGGACCTAATTTTCTTACTTATCGAGATAATCTCAATCAATTCGTTAGAATTCAACTCGCACGCTTATACAGACGAAAGCCTCCTGGGATGGTTTGCTTAATGTCTGTTCATATTATATATGTTACTAACATATCCCCCCTTTTACATCTTGTTTGTTCCGGATGTGCAGGCACAAACAACCACTTTACATTTCGAGTATTCTTTGACTTCGACCTACTTAAAAACTTCAGCCACTATTGTTATTACTGAACAGTTCTTTAACAATATTATTTAGGTGACGTTTAATACATCGATAACGGGAAAAAATATAATCATAATTACATATATTTATACATGAAAGGTATATACATAAAAAGAACTATTGCTTCAGAAGTCGTTTGATACTCGAATACTTAGGTCTACTAAAAATCGCATAAGGCAGCCTATATTGGCATCTTATTGCCACTTTCACCTTTTCACTCTATCTAACATCACACATCTTAGAAACAATATTCAATTCCTCCACGTTGTGTTTACTGTCATTGTTCGATTTTTATTCTCTGTTTCCATTAAGAATCTCATCTTTTGATTTGATATTTATGAGATTAACTTAGATTTCAAGTCAAGAATTTATGAATATTTTATTGACCGCTAAGAATTATATACAAAAAGACATAGATTCTTTAAAAACAGGATGGTGGTGGTAGATGTGGTGGTGCTGGTGCTGGTGGAAGAAAAACTATAGACAAATAGAAAATAAAAATGCCTGAATAGGGCTTTTCTATTGTTGGTTTATTATAGCTGCCATAGTGTGAGAGACGAAAAAAAATTCTTCACATATGTACATAAACTTGACTACTTTGCAACTTAAAAATGCTACAAATTCTGCGAGGTTAACTCTTTACATTTCATTTATTTCTACACGCACACACACACACATACATCCTCTTCTATGTACTGCATATATTGCATCTTAATTACCTTTGATATATACATATACACACGTACCTACATAATACATGCACACACACAAACCGGATGCTAACAAATCAACAAGACTTTTAAGTTGAGAAAGTTCCCTCCGTTTGTAGATATGTGTTGGTTGAACTGTCGATGCGTACACCTCGGTGTGTGCATATATTAACATAAGAATCTGAGATGGAGAATTTCTGGAATGTTTTACAGGTCTTCATCGTGCCTCTAGTAGATTGGATTCGGAGATTCCGCGTCAGTTTCATCACACCTACATACATATATACATACATACAGACAGACAGACAATATAATGATTTGGGATGAAGAAGAGAAACTGTGTACAGTTGTAAAAATCAGTGGCCCAGCAGATGTTCAGATATAACTGAAGATCAGTGACAAAGACAATACTTACGCCGAAGATTATTTCAAGCATAAACTACCTTCATTTCGAACTCATGACTGTCTTTAACGAAACTCTCCGTGTTTCGCAGCATCGTTTTGCCATAAAGATTTGGTTTTTGTTCGTCGTTTAGTCTCGAAGTTAACATTTATTGCCACCGTCCCGCTGTTTCTCTTCATGTCACAAAATGTATTTATTTAAATCTAGATAACTTTCAACTATGTTTGATATAAAGAAACGGAAGTAACGTAGATAGACACTTAGTTTACTAATGAAATGAGATATCTTTTAGCGGAAATATTTCATGGCCAACAAAATGTTATAGTTTAAGAGTGTTATGTCTTTCTTCGTCAAAATCTCTCGCTCTTTCATATATATATCTACATACATGCATAGTTACACACATACACATACAACATACAGATAGCGCGCGTGCACACACACACATATATATATATCTCCACACATTTATATATATATGCCTAGATTTTCATTTATGTATATGCATGTCTATGTATATATATTTCTATGCATATATGTGCATATATATATATATATATATATATATATATATATATATA
>NC_068999.1:50898596-50899340 GCF_001194135.2 Octopus bimaculoides
ATATATATATATATATATATATATATATATATATACATATATGCATATGCATATGCACATGTATGCACAGATATATACATATAAATAAATATATGTATATTTATGTATGTATATATGTATATATCTATACACATACGACACACACGCACATACAGACACACACACACACACATATATATATATATATCCTATACACACACACATATACACACTCTGATACACACATACAGACGCGCACACGCATACACAAACACCTACACAAACACAAACACACACACACAAACACACGTATTCATACTTATCTCGCTTTGTCTTGAGCATTCCTATATTCACATATATTAACAGACTTTTCAAACAGTGCAGATATGTTTACCGGTAAACATATCTGACCTGTAAAAGGCTGTTTTTCCTGCGGTTTCCCATACCGCTCAGAAAACAAAACAGAACAATCTTGCTTTAAGAAAAATGTCTGTAATACGAAGGCTATTTCATAGCACCAATCTGAACTAATACATAGATTCCGAGTTGTACGCTCTTCCTTAATAGTTACTAAGCGGGACAAGAAGGGAATGAATGAAAGACATTGCTTCCTAATCAGAAATAGATATAAATTTTCTGAAAAATTACACATTCGAAAACACGTATGCATAACCTCACAAATATACACACATATCTATCTATCTATCTATCTATCTATCTATCTATCTATCTATCTATCTATCTATCTATCTATCTACCTATCTA
>NC_068999.1:50899350-50902786 GCF_001194135.2 Octopus bimaculoides
TATCTATTTATCTATCTATCTATCTATCTATCTATCTATCTATCTATCTATCTATCTATCTATCTATCTACCTATCTATCTATCTCTCTATGTGTGTGTTGAGTGTATGTTTCCTTGTGTGCATATAACAGTGTGGAGTACCGCGTGTGCGTGGATGTGTCTGAACATGCGCATATATTAATATTTAACGATGTTTACGTGATTCATTGAGAGAGGAGAAAAATAAGTTGGGAGAGCGAAAGTGTGCAGGTGTTTCTTGTGAAAAATATTGTCAGCAATTACCAGATTAATTTCTTAATGATAATTATCTTATATTATCTCCTACGTTCATCTCTCTCTCTTTCTCCTCTCTCTCTTTCTCCTCTCTCTCTCTTTCTCCTCTCTCTCTTTCTCCTCTCTCTCTTTCTCCTCTCTCTCTTTCTCCTCTCTCTCTTTCTCCTCTCTCTCTTTCTCCTCTCTCTCTTTCTTTCAATCTCGAGAGATATAATATATTTCTTCAGAATTTGAAATCCGAGGCAAACTATGAAGTGTCACTAATTAATTTATTTATCTTTATTAAGCAATAATTAAGGAATTAGCAAAATTAGTTTTGGCATTTGATTGTATAAGATAAAGCAAGTCTTAAACAAACTCGGTCTTATCTTACTATCGGATGTTGTTTCTTTTGGTTTTGCGGAACTGTTTCCGTAGTCGTTACTGAGGTGATGGTGACGAAAGCACAAGCTGAGAAAATGTGATTGCATAATTGTAGTTTGCTGTCTTAGATGAACATAATGGCAAAAATCGAAGAAGTTTCCGGTTTACTTATGTGGGAAAGAATTATCTAAGTAAACGTAAACGATAAAAGTGTAACTTGAAGTTTTCACAAAAGAAAAGATAAAATACAGAAAGTAATAAATACAAAAGCAAAAAACAAATTACAACTTTTACAATCACCAGACATGACAGGGAATGGCTTGACGTGCTAGAAAGATTAGCCAAATCGATTTCAAATTAAATCATACTATTGATAATGAATGATTGAATGCTAAATAATGAAGACAAGACGGTCACGACTAGAATTCTCATCATAAAACAGCTTTTATGAGAGTCACCTGAGTCTAAACGACATCAAAAGCTTCTCAGTCATTAAGAAGGCTTCTTTCAAACTGGATATAATTAAATCGATGGCTATTTATATAGTGCGTGGATAAAAGTAAAGTCTTCAAGACTACCGCTAATATAAAACGTTTAGGCTGCTCACAGATACAATCTTTAAGCAAAGATGACTACTTGTTTATAAATATTCAGAACTTTCATTGTAATTTTCACCTGAATGTATGTATGTGCGTACGTATGTATGTGCTTACGTATGTATGTACGTACGCAAACATATGTGTACATGTGGTTTCTGTGTGACTATGTGGCTAGTGTGTTGGTGTGGTGTGCACGTTTCAGTCTATGTGGGTCAATTTATATCTGCGTAAATCGTTGACAATGTTTTTTGTAGTCCAAAAGGTATTGTAACTACATAGAGGCACGTACACTAGGTGAATTGAATTACCCATGAATTAATAATTGTGAGAATTAGTTTTCTTCATATCATAGAGAGAAAAAATGTAGATAGGAGTTTTGAAGATCATCCAGACATTGCTGTTTTCCAGTCACTGAAACCAGCAAACGAACGAGCATTTATATACATACACGCCATTACATACGGAGCGTCACGCATAAAGACATATATTACACAATCATACATATATCTATAAATATAGACTTAGTAATAAACAGCTGTGCAGAAGCTAATATTTAAAAGAGTCTTTCGTTTACAAGAACTAAAAGTTTTCAAACAATCATAAATTACAACCAACAGACAAAACGTCAGTCTTTAGCTCAAACAATCTTTAAATGCAGCGATACAAACAAGCACAGACATACACATACACACGCTACTTCATTTTATGCATGTATACATATATGTTTGAGTGTGTGTGTTCATGTGTGTGTGTTTGTGTGTGTGTATGCGTGTGTGTGTGTGCGCGCGTGTGTAAATATAAATGCAAACACACATACGCTTTCATTTACATTTATGTTTAGATATGTATTATATATACGCGTAAACAATGCCTATTTACATATATATAAACGCATTTATATGTGTGTGCATGCGTGCATTTCTGTGTATGTTTGTGTGTGTATGTGGGTGTTTGTGTGTGTGCGTGTGTGTGCGTGTTTGTGTGTGATGTGCTTTCATATATGCATAGGCGACTTACACATTACCAAAATATAATCGTTACAAGATCTAACTCACAAACACACACACACATATTCATATTTACATAGTTATACACGCTTTCTGTTTCATATATATATATATATATATATATATATATATATATATAATGTATATATTTATATTTATAGATACATACATACATACCTATATATTTGTTTGTATGTATATATATATATGTATATATAAATTTATATTTATAGATACATACTTACATATATATTTGTGTGTGTATATATATGTATGTATATATATATATATATATGTGTGTGTGTGTGTGTGTGTGTGTGTGTGTGTGTGTATGTATATATACGTGTGTGTACACGAATACACAGCATGCCATTTAGATTTACTACAGTACACAGGTTCACATATATAGATATATTCACATACACACACACGCGCACTGTCTCTCTCAGACACACATTCTGCAACTATACGTAAACAGTACAACTTACATAAGCCATAAGCCAATAAATACACAATCGGACACCACAAAGATATCACATCAAAAGACAGACAAGAATGAATATCATGAATAGGCTGCAGAGCATGAGCGAAGGAGCTGTCTTGACCCTCGTCCTCTAGGTTATCATAGTGTTGTCTGATTATTGTTCTCCATTTATTTTATGTTACTGCCAGTCCTCTTGAAGGCCTTCATTGTGCTCAACATATTCAAGGAAGCAGTAACTTATCGAAAGAAAGACGACAGTGAGGAAGTTCTAAAAATTGATCTATTGATTACGATCTGGCTTTATATGGTCACACACCGACATAATATCACACACACATATATATATATATACATATGTATATACATACATTGATACAGACACATACAGGCACGCTCTTCTATGTGTGAATATATATATATATATATATATATATATATATATATATATACATATGCACATGCATGAATACATATGTATACATATATGTGTATCTATGCAAATACATATTCACACACACAAGCACAAGCAAAATCATATATATATTCCTGAATATATAATCTGGTACGACCACATATTCACATATGAATATATACACATGCGCAAACACGCAACTGTGTTGAAAAGTTTCTTATATGCATCCACACCTCAAACGCACCCATATACACACAAGTGTGTATATATATATATATATATATATATATATATATAT
>NC_068999.1:50902796-50909443 GCF_001194135.2 Octopus bimaculoides
TATATATATATATATATATATATATATATATATATATACAGATTAGATAGATATAGACATATATTCGTGTGTGTGCACGCGTATCTTTGCATGCATGCTTGTGGTTTGACTGAATCATTTGTGTCTATGTGTATGTGTGTGTGTGTTTGTGTGTGTAGACATGAAATAAATATTTAAACAGATATACACGTATATGTCTGTATAACTGTTTACATATCTGCAGACATATACGTTTATAATCACAAACCGTGAATACTTTTACACATAATGTGGTATGTAATATTTGATCAATTCCTTCAGAATATAGTAGGCTCCAACTATTCGAAATACTATATATAGTATTATGCTCACTTTAAAATAGATTTGTCTTTATAAACGGATGTTATTTTTAGGTAACAGCAGCATCACTTTGATTTATTAGACTTCTAGCCTCGCTGTTTAGCCATGCAAGAATTAATGCATCGTGACCCAGACTTATTTGTGATGCTTTATAGATAGTATTCTGACTTCGTGGCTCTATTCTAGAGAGCCGCCAGGGTTGCCATAATATTTGTAGCTTCGTTTGATCCCTTATTTCATTACATATTTGATTACAACCTCACGTTGTGGAGTTAACTTCCAGTTAGAAAGGAAAACTGCAATATGTTTGTGATTTACAGTAGACCCATTCCTCTGTTTATCTCATTAGTTATAAATGAAAAATACCTTATTTCCATAATTTCGCTCATCTTTTTTTTTTTTTTTTACTTATCGTCTTCTTCAAATCCGAGAATTGTTGCAGTTGAGAAAATTCTTTTATATAATAAATAAAGCTGTACTATTGATGTGGTAGAATTCTTTCGGATGAATTCGTTCACTGTGAAAAGCACTAACATCGGTAAATCATACAGTTTACTATGTAGTACACAAAGCCTTCAGCGGTAATTATCATGTTCTACCTACATCAATACAACTTGCAGAAACATAATGGAAATATTTTGTAAAGATTATTTTTCTTTTATTTTTTTTCTTTCGTATAAGGCTTCTACATATTTTAATGGAAATTCGTCAGCAAGAAAATAGTATTAATAGATAAAAAGAGATACAAAATAGTACTTTTGACACTCCAAGGGTTTCCTGCATGTAGTATGTTAATCTTCTGAATTGAAAAGATGGAAGTCTGTGGAAACGCTCATGTATGCTTAAAAAAAAAAAAAGAGATGAAGCAACGCGGTAGAAACAAGTGGCTGCAGCAAGGTAACAATGGCCATGCTACAGATTTAGCATAATATAAACATATGTGTACTGTGATGCTGCTCTCTAAATTTCCAATTAAAATAGTAATTCAATATAGTTTTTTTTTTTTGTGAAATGGGGATCTCAAATTTATTAGGAGAATGCAATATGATGTTTTTAGGCAACAAAGTCACATTGAATATGAAGTTTATTATATTTTAGGTTAATTTGTTTTATTTAGAGGGTATTTTGCCTGTCACTACGTTCTGAGTTCGACTTTGCCTTTCATCCTTCAGGGTCGATAAAATTAGTACCAATTATACACTGGGGTCGATGTAATCGACTTAATCCCGTCCCCCCAAATTTGAGGCCTTATGCTACCAGTAGAAAGGATCATGTACCCACGCTATCCTCTAAGAAAAATTAATATATCCATCGTAAACAGATCATCAATGACGAACAAGTCAAAATATTTCACCCCAAACTATCTATATACCAAAATAGCAATCTTTATTCACAAATCATTCACTGATATTCGAGGCTTCTGTTTATAATGACGGATTCATAGAATTTTTTGAAAGACAATATTTATATGAAGTGTTGTGTTCTATAAGCATGCAAAATACTTCATTACTTGTAACATTTGACTATTTCTAACATCAGAAAATATCTAGCAATCATTTCTTACATAAATACAAAACTAATACAGAGTAGCCATTAATATATTTGAACTATTTTCTGCTTAACCGAAGAGAAATAATAATTTTTTTAAGTATTTGTGGTTGTTTTTGTCTGGCCCTAAGTATGTTCCGATCAATATCTGAGACCAAGCACCATCCAGCTTTCATCATCCGGTATTTCGTGCGCTACAGTTCACATAGGCACAAATTATTACACCTGTCCTTCTCAACTAAGCTAGTAAAATGTGATATTCGGAGGATTTTATGGTTTCATGGTTACTTCTCGTAAATTAAATGACCATGTAGAGCCTCAATTTATGGTTACTTGTTGCAGGTATTTTTGAATAATATAGTTATTTTACTTCGTTTGGAATAGCTAGCAACTTATTTATTGCTGATAGAGCATTGTATCCAAAGACGAAAATGCTTATATCTAGATAGCTTCATGCTATGAAGACTGATATATCCTCTTTCAAGTCTGATATAATATTTACTGCATTTATATCTGAAATCAACGACTTGTACTGACATGCGATCTCTATTTTTCGACCAAAATAATATCAGTGTTTTATCGAATGACTTACCAACTCCAATTACTGCATCACCTCAGGTTGTCTTTCTTTTAAATCAGTGAGCCTAAAATTGCAAATTATTCGTTTTACTACTCTTAAAAAACAAAATTATAACTTAATTTCTGAGGTGTCATTTATGCTTCTTCAAATGATTTTAAAAGTGTACTTGTAATGAAATAGTTTGAGCACGCTACGAAATTTATAGCTCGTCCTACTCCGCTTCTATTCGCTAATGCTACTTAACTGTCACCTTTATGGGTATAAAATTTGCAGATGAAATGATTTCATATAAATTAGGTTTCCATTGAAGCCTGACCGTCAAACCGACTTTATAACAACTAATACCATATTATCACCTTGTAACTGTAACCTCTGTAATTTAGCTATGTGACGAGAAACGTATTATTTTTGTTATTTTCAAACAAATCTTAAACTGGTTTCATTTATTGTACCGAGGCCATGGTTTGGCAGCAATTTAAATAGGTTTTAGTCAATTATATTGAATGTAATAATATGTGGTACTTTTTCATCGTTCTTGTGAGACATGAAATGCAAAATCAATATTCGTATAAAGAGAGTTTATTCAGATGCTGTTCAATAGCCCAGAGAATCTCTCCTGGAAGGTACGACTTATTATGTTGTCAGATAAATTCGTTCATTTCTTTCCAATGTTATATGAATTAACACGAAAATTATTTTTAGCGTAGGGTTTTATTTTTATTTTTATCTTTTTGTTTTTGTAGCTATAATCTTCTTCAACGGACGTTTGATTATTGTTTTTTCAAATTCCAATAATTTTTTCTTCATTTCATACATATGATGATGGATAATTGTACATGGGAAGTAAAAGCAAATCTGTGCAAAAGCAACCAATGCCAATATTCAATATATTATATATAATTTTTAGGACTGGACATGTCTTCCATAGACGTAGCCTTGTAGCTATATTAGGACAATATCACCATCAGATGTGGCAGGCGCTCGGCTATGTGCACCGCAAGCACACGAAGAAACCAACTAGAGTCTTCTTTGAATAGAGTAGAAGCCGACAAGGGATAGTAGAAACGAATTAGGTCTGTGAAAATATATTTGAGGCTTGTGGAGAGGTATTCGAGCAGATGTGGTCCGGGCCAAGAAGCAGAATCGTAAGAAGTCTTGTAACCTTACTCGTTGGAGAGTTCCCAACAGCGTAAGGTCCAAGGGAGAAGGAAGAAATAAGGCTAGGATGAATTTTAAATTAATTGTTGGGTATGTATTAATTGTCCCCTTATATGGTTCTTTAAATAATGGGCACTAATATTTCTTATTCCTTCATTGGACGTTTGTGCGTATTAGCTTCAATATTTCGATTGCAAAGTTATATACAGTGATGAACACACACATACGTTTACACACACACACACATTTCAAATCTATGCTGTAATATTCTTTCCCAAACTGCCACACTGTGTCATTGAACAATAATCTATTTGCATTTGAATCAAACTTTCTTAAACACACTAACTCTTGCACCACAATTGAACACGAAAGCAAAGAACACAAGCTTTCAATGGGGCATTGACGTCATATGGCATTCCCTTTATCCATTAACGACGTATACGAATATGAATGTATGGACTTCCCATAATTACCTCGATATTCACCGAAGTCTTTTCCTGAAATAAAGCATGGTGTATAGCGGCCAAATAAATAACACATGTTGTGTACTGACCTTCCATGGCAGACTGATTTTCATTTTACTATAAGAATTTGAACTCTGATCATCAGATTAAACTCTTGTTAGTTCTGCGATATCACCGACACCGCGAGTGGATATTATGACAGGCCTATTGTGGTTACTTACAGTTACATAAAATAGCTAATTATGATGCACGAATGAAGAAGTCTCAACGCTATGGACAGCATACTAGAAACAGCAGCAAAACTAGTCTCAAATCTTATCATAGCGTTTCAAAAACGGTAGGGCATTGTATAATGTAGTTTTGTTTGTATTTGAAAATTCGGCTTGTCATGATTAGAAAGAAATTTGACGATTTATCTTCTCTTGTAAGGCCGACGAGGAACTAAAAATAAAAGGAAACAAACCGGTGCCAATATGTTACTTCAAATTTTGGTACAAAGTTAGCAGTTTATTGTTATGGGGTTGTTTTTAGTCGATTACATCCACCTCGATATTTGACTGGTACTTTATTATATCGACTTCGAAAGGAGAAAATGCAAATTTGAACTCGATACTGTTCGAACTCAGAACAGAAAGAGCAGCACGAAATTAGCCAAGAATTTCTGTCCGACACGCTAACGGTTCCTTTAGCTCGCCGCCTTACATTTTAGCAATTATTAAGTGTATTTTTACATAAAGAGAATGCAGTCACTGTTCACGAATTAGCGTCTTTTCTTCTAGTTGTTGTGAGTCTCTAATAAATTCAATTGAGATAAAGTTCGAAAACATGAAAAAAAAAAAAAAAGAAGTGCATTTAATCACGTTTATTATCGAAAAGTTTCATATAACGGAAAAACACGATTCGAATATGAATTTATTAACTCACTAATGAAAGTGCGAGACCTTGGAAAAGCTTTCATATCAATAAGTGAAGTAAATATTTGTTACAGATTGTCTGTAATTTTAAAATAAGCTGTAAGTCTAGAATCTAGAATATTATTGACACACCTAGTGAGCTGTTTACGGCGGATATTAAAGCTTTGGGTTAGTCACCACTTCATAGCGGCTATATTTTAGATGTTATCCATCACAAGTTCACCTTTAACTTTGCGTCATGTGTTCACTAAACAATACCATAGAAAATAAGCTCTGTAACCCGTAATATTGTTTCTCTTTTACTTTTACTCTCCGGCGAAATGAGAATATAAAAATATATATAAAAAAAGAAATCAATCACGTTAGGCATTGATGTTATTGCATTTTAGAAATCATTTTTACAGATATAATACTTCCTAGGTTTTGTAGCAGTGTTTTAATATTGCTGGAATTCAAAAGATTCTTATTTTGTTTTTTAAAAAAAGCAGAAAGAAGAAAAGCACACTGTTCGTATATTACGTTATTTACTACGTCAGGGCACAGAAGAAGAAGAGGTAAACGTTTTCGCACAAATTGTCCGTGATCTAGTTTCATCTATCAGCTGAAGTTAGGTCATATGACCACTACTGCCAATGGCAGGCTATGATACGACTATAGCACACAATCTTCAGATCTACAATTTAACTCTTTTCATATTAGTACTTACTTATTGCTTCAATTATTATATTTGGTTGTTGAAGTTCCTTGGTTTTAAGAAAAGATCTCAGCTAAAATCATCATTTTTACTCTCTTGAAAGTTTTGGGGAGCGGGGCCAGTCGCTTAGATGACTCCAGTACTAAACTGGTACTTAATTAATCGGCCCCAAAAGGACGAAAGGCAAAATCGACCTCGGTGAAATTTGAACTCAGAGCATAGAGACAGACGAAATACCGCTAAGCATTTCGCCCGGCGTGCTAACGTTTCTGCCAGCTCGCCGCCTTGGAACAGCTAAACTAATACCACCTCGATGTAAGTGCGTTGCATAAATCCTATTTAGACTTGCGCAGGAGCTCTGTATTACACTGCTCATATAAATTTCAATCAATAATAATAATTATTATAATTCTTAGCTGCAACTATAGCATATGAAATTTTAAAAATGCGTGATCGAAATACCAACGAGGTTGATGACTATGATATTAAGATGAGTAAAAAATATAAAGAAACCAATTTTCTGAACAGACCTCCCACTGTGTAGTTATGCTAATACACTTATAAGAAAAAAACCAAGTTATACAAAATGTAGCATATTTTATGTAATTCTTTTTAAGAATACATTTCTACTTTAACGCAAATATATTAGAAATATATTATTATGAAGAATTAACTCCATAATTCAAGTAAGCAAGGAATTCATTTTATCAATATACTAGTTAAGAATATTAATATCTTCGTTCTAGCGGGATTTTTTCCTGGTTGGTAGAATGAGTACCAAACATGTGCATTAATAGTCTCTTACGTTGGTTATGTAATTACCCAAAGAGAACTTGAACGTTGGAATTCGAGGTAAAAGGGCAGAATGGCTTAAGCAGGAATTCACATCGGATCAAACATTTGAGAAGAACTGTAACGCAGGTGTTTTCTCTCTCTCTCTCTCTCTCTCT
>NC_068999.1:50909750-50913218 GCF_001194135.2 Octopus bimaculoides
ATATATATATATATAAGATCGTGGGACCCAATGGCCCAGTGATTAGGGTTAGGGCAGCGGACACGCGGTCGTAGGATCGCGGTTTCGATTCCCAAACCGGGCGTTTTGAGTATTTATTGAGCGAAAACACCTAAAGCGCCACGAGGCTCCGGTAGGGGGTGGTGGTGAACCCTGCTGTACCACCACAACTTTCTCTCACTTTTTCTTCCTGTTTTTCTTGTACTTTTATTTCAAACGGCCAGACTTGTCACACTCTATGTCATGCTGAATCTCCCCAAGAGCTACATTAAGGGTACACGTGTCTCTGGAGTGCTCAGTCACTTGCACATTAATTTCACGAGCAGGCTGTTCCGTTGATCGGATCAACTGGAACCCTCGTCATCGTAACAGACGGGGTGCCACGACGATACATTAGATCCATTCAGAAGGTCTTTCTACTCACAAAAAATTGTTATTCTTGGCTGTCCTGATTTCACTATTGTTTAGTATGCGTTTCAGATCCTTTGACGGAATGATTTAAATTCTTTTATTATGCAAAACACTGTGAAGTAAGCAAATCATTTACAATATTTTTATTTTTTCCATTAAAATGATAATTCCCCGTTTGGTTCTATGTCGAATCACTGTTCTTTCTGAACCAGTTTAAGATGTTTATTGATTTTCGCAACCAAAATATGAGATAGACTACAAGTTTGTTTGGTATTGACGCAGTACTAAAATTGGTTTCGTAAATATCATAAACGTTGTCTCTTTTAAGTGAGGGATGATGGTAAGCATTCCAGCTGTGATCGTTCCAAATTTTGTTTCAGTTATATGGTATCTTGGTGTATATTATTCATTTTTCAAAGACAGTAATATATGATTTAAAGGAAATTTAACTATTCGAGCAAAACTTTATGCATCTTTGTTAGCTCTACAAAAGAACTAGTTACCATTGAAAGACTTGAATATAAACATTGACCTCACCCCATGAAAAAGAAAAACACTACCCATTGTTATAAAGGTTAGTTTATAAATCACATGTTTTGTTCTTTTCTTTGATATAATGACAAGACTGCTGATTTTATTGAAAAGAAATAACGTAAACGTTTCACTTATTTTTCAAGAGTAATTGGGAAATAAAATTAAATTGAATTACTACATCCAAGAGCCTGAACCGTATTGAAACTGTACTGGAATCTAGCCATTAAAGTAAATAACATTTAATGAGAAAAAAAGCAGCACTCTTGAATGGATTCTAAACAAAAACTCAACTTATTTCCATTAAGCATATTCAGGTTCGCATCTGTTTTTCTGGCAGTTGTACCAGTATTTAATGAGAAACGGGACAATTACCTTTAAAGGAGGCAATTAAGTATAAAACATTTAACGGATCGGTAGCTAAGCCAATATAGATTTGTACTTGCAAACCAGATCGGAAGCAAGCACTCATTTAGTCAGGCAATAATTATTGTCTATGAGATTCTCTCCCACTCTGGTACAGAGACGAGAGCGAAACATATGGTACCAAGGCAGAAACGTCCTGTAAACCACTGAGCAGTCTCTAGCGATAAACAATTTTGATCAAGTCGAGTCAAGTGTGCGCTGAAAGCAGCTGGTAACAGAGACTACATCATTTCACTTGAATAATTGTGATACAAACTGAAATCAATACACGCCGAAGTCAATTGTTTACTGTCTCTAGTTACGGTTGAATTGCTACTCTGTAAATTATGGTGTGTGATTATATACGCTTTTAATTTTACATGGAGTATACTACTATAGAGAGACATAATGGACACATGCAGTAACTAAATAAGAACAAATTCTATACGACAGCGACGCCAGATTTATTGGTTGTGTGTTCGTGTCCAAGCTTCATTAAGATGACATGTCAAGGGGAAATAAACGAATGTCTTCCGATTTCTGTTCACGCAGTTTAAAAGTTTCATTATATATATTTTCATTACATGCACTTAATTACTATGTGAGAAACCAGTTTTATATACCTTAGATATAAGTAAGCAATTCGATTTTCCGTTATCTCGCTTATAATTTAATCAATCAATAATACTAGTTATGGGAAACATCTGCTTAGTCAACAAACTGCAAGAAATAGCAACCATATCTTACTGAAAGCACAACGTACTGTCTTGTATAAAGAAGCACTCGACGAATATTCGGACATCGGAGAGCTGATAACTCTAAAATGATGCGAAAGCCATCAATCTCATCTCATAAGTTTAACCCAATATGATTGAAAGAAGGTTAAGCAACAAAATCTACAGCATTAAACATAAGGATACATATTTCTCTGTTTATTACAGTCATCTCAATTCCTTAGTGAGATGTGAATTTAACCCGCTTTGAATATAATATAGTAATCGTTATCTCAATGCAACCAGTTACCCTAAATCGTGCACTTTATCTCATTCATCTCATTAGATGAGTTTCAGTTCATTCATTAATAATTTATTTTATCCAGTAGTCGCAATGAAAACGCAAATTACTGGATCAATAAAATGCTGGACAATCAGTTTAGCAGTTCAGCATTGTATTGTATTGCCACTTGAGTTATGATAAGTTATCTCAAAAACACTGACGAATCATTATATTCAATCTATGTGCTAAGTAGGAACCACAGGTTACAGTGGATCATGTTTGAATCAACATAGATCTTAAGAGATGACACAAAGGCTATACAACCCAGTTGAAACCATCAGTAAAAGCAAAAAAGTCGACGTTAGCTAATAGTGAAGCCTATCAAGTTTTTTTTTTTATAAGCATAGGCTTACGCTCTTGTAAGTCTACAATTTCGTCATCTTCTGGGGTACAATTTTATTCCTCACGCAATATCAGAGGAAACAGAAATATATTTGTCAGAAGACATGGCACCCACCGAATAGAAACCTTCATCACGCCATGTTCATTGGGCACAATATTCTCAACTTTCTCATGAGATAGGCTAATAGCATTTGCTATTTGATTCATAGTCAATCGCCTGTCATCCATCTGCATATAATGAATAAAATCAACGTTTTCCTTGGTAGTGACAGTTGTAGAACGATCAGGCTTTGGAGCTTCTTCAAGGCTCTCCCTTCCCCTCCTAAATTCAGCTACGTACGTCGGTACTATTGAAAAGCTGGAGCATCGTTCAACAATGTAACAACCATGTCAACATGAATGCACTTGAGGTCCAAACCCATTTTCATATGGTTCGTGATAACACCACGATGTCAAATTTTGGTAATTTTCAAGAGAAATTGCTACCAGTTATATTTAGCGCTTCTCTGAATATTCAGACATCATATTATCTGAAAAGAAAAAAATTGCAGTAACTAATAAGAAAGGTTGAAAGTAATGCGTGCAAGATTTCAGAGCTCCAACATCATTTCTTCATAGCGTACGGTCTTTCCAGCTTACCTTCATATGTGTATGCGTACACACACACACACAATATATATATATATATATATATATATATATATA
>NC_068999.1:50913655-50917710 GCF_001194135.2 Octopus bimaculoides
TGTGTGTGTGTGTGTGTGTGTGTGTATGTGTGTGTGTGTGTGTGCGTGTGTGTGTGCGTGTGTGTGTGTATGTATATATGTATATATCACGAAAGCGAAGAACAAGAAAAAGCAAGAAAGCAACAGGGTTGGACAGATAGTGTATTAGTTTAACACATTGAAAAATTTGAGAAAGTGTCTACACTTTTCAGAGGCTAGTTCTTCATCAGAAGTAAAACAGGCACAAAAGTTAAATATAAGGAGAAAGTGCATTAGAAAATATTGATGGAATGAAAAATTATTTAAAGATGCGAGCAAGATGATAAGGGATTAGACGGTATTGCAAAAATACGGGTTGCAATAGGTAGGGAGAGTGTGTGTCGATGTATTGAGAAAGCCAAGAGGAAAGTATGTTTATGTGTATAGGGTTGTGCGAGAGTAAGAGTGTGTAGTAGTAGTAGTAGTAAAGCGAGGCACTGAAAAATGAACTCAATACTTCAAAGTCTTGCAATGGACAATCATCAGTCTTTGTATTAGAAAAATTCAAAAGACGGCAGGAAAAAACTATTCATGTAATTGCTTTCAATTCTGAAGCAATATAAATTTGTTATAAAATCCTCTTAATGCGCTGAGTTCTTCCATCTGGTGAGTTCATTACTTCCGTTGTACATAACACATTTTGAAGATCTATCTATCTATCTATCCCCCCTCTCTATCTTTCTCTCTCTCTCTCTCTCTCTCTCTCTGTATATATATATATACATATATATATATATATATATATATATATATATATATATATGTATACATACGCATACAGACCCATATATATATATATATGTATTTGAACGTTTGTGCCATGCATGGTGAAATTTGCTTAAAGTACATAAGCAGTTAAAAGATGTATTGAAAGATATATCAATTTATTTCGTGGTTTAATCGAATTGCAAGTAAAGTGTGCTTGGCAATGTGGCATTAATTGTTTAAAGTGATTGAATGGTCTGGCAGTCAAGACAATCCAGTACAGACTTGTTATTAAATCTGTAGCAAACACATTGTGTCATGAGACAAACATCTTTCTGCGTCTCCATTCGTGTGTTGCTATATATTTCAATTTGAATGAACGCAGGTACATACGTTTGCTCATTTACACGCACATACGCACGCACACACACACACACACACACACACACACACACACACACACACACACACACACACACACACACACACACACACACACACACACATCTATATATATTTAAACTAAAAAAGAGAGAAGAGAGAGATAATTATATATCTATCTGTATGTATTAGAATAACACCTACGAAAATGTTATAAGCAAAACATTCAAAAGAGATGTTTCAAGAATTGAATCACTACTACTATCCACGACTCTAAATGTCATCCCATAAATAATGCGGTTTTTTATACTTCTTATATTTTTGAAAATTCAGATAGACAAAGTTCTTTTTAATCTAAAATATGCTATCTTTCATTATCTACAATGCTCTTCCATCTATCTGGTAGACTTGGAAGGCCCCTCTCCCCTAAAAAACTTGTCCTTGAAGAAAAATACTCCTCTAAGACTCTTCTGTTTTTCTGTCCGAATTATTTCGAAGACTGTATAGTAACTCTAATTTATATTCGTATTTACCACAGATTTCATATTTCCAATACGATAATTGCAAGATGTTCGTATTTTTATCATGAGGATGCAATATACCGGTGTGTGTTAATATCTATTTATAGCAAACGTGACCAACTTGATTAAGGAATGCATTACAGTCAGAATTCGAATTTTTCACCAGAAGATTTATAGACCATCTCACAGTTGTACATTGCTGTTTGTCCAAAATCCACAACTTGGACTATATGAAATCAGTAAATGTTGTCTGTATGTTTATTTAAGCACCATCCTGTGTTATAGATGTTATCTTCCGCTTGAGTTGCACATTTGAAATGAATTTCAATAAAGTATAGGGGTGTTGTCCACTAATGTTTTCCTACCTAGTTTTCTCTTCTGTTTTATGATGCAGTGTTTTGAAATTGCTTCTTGGTGGAAGCGGAGTTTTAGAAGATAGGCCACAAATGACATTATCTGCCGTCGACTAGTAATGCTCTTACAAGGTATTACATAGAACAACGAGAATCTGCAAGGCAAGAGACCACACAACTAGTCACTCAAGGAACACATCACACTTTCCGCACCAACGGCGAAATAGAAATTTTGCAGTGAGTTACAGAGATAACACAGTAAATAAATAATCCGATATTTTAGTAAAATATCGTTAAAAAACAGCAACCCTACATATTAAATCAAGAAACCGAAAGAGAACCTTATTGATCAACTGAATGTTAACAAAATACGGACCAATTGGAAGTCACAGTATATAGTCTCGTGATACTGAATGTCAACTGTAATTGTAGGACAATGTGGTTGATATGCTATCAACGAAGGCGATTCCGGTGTTCAATTTGATGTAATGGAAACAATGTAAAAATAATCTATATAAAGGCACTCGGGGACAGTCACATATGTAAAGAAAGAAACGCAGAAAGAAACTGTGAGAGAAAGTGAGAGAGACAGGTAGGCAGACAAAGAGAAAAAGAGAAAGAGAAAGTAGAGGATGGGAGAAAGAAAGAATTTAACGACATTAATTTACTAATCTCTACATAGCTTCATACATCCGGAATGAATTAATACAGATCGGAACGAATAGCTTTCAACTGATTAGATTGAGGATTTAATTGTTTTCTTGTTTCTTATAATGGAGAAATAATCAACATTAAATCTCACACTAACAAGTTTGCCTACCTCATCATCATCACAATTCTACTTACTCTTATATTTGATTTTCTTCATTTATTTCTGGTGGAGGATTGGCCAATAATTGTTGCATGTCCCTATTTTCTAGCTTTCATTCTGTTGTTGTATCGTTTGTATATGTATTATAAAAGAAAAAAGAATAAAAAAAACATTCTGTCTGCCCTACTTTCTGCGGTAATGCAGAAAATAGGACAGATTATATTGCACCCAGTTGTGTGATAAATAATTTTTATCGTTGAAGTGAAATACGGATTCAATGTGATTTACATTCTTTCAATGCATGGAATATGTTTACTGGTCCCACAGCAGTACACACATCACCTCTGTGTGTGTACATATATATATATATATATGTGTGTGTGTGTGTGTGTGTGTGTGTGTCTGTCTGTCTGACTGTCTATCTGTCTGTGTATGTATGTATATATGTGTGTGTGTGTATGTATGTATCAGCCATTTCTGACAGGAATGTTTTACTTCCCTATTCGTATGGTGCTTTATTTTGATAACTCCTGAATCGTGAAAATTAAAAGTTCGTCCCAGGAGGAATACAACTCGAGTATTAAAGGCACTTAAATAAACATCACAAATTTGTTTTCTCTGACAATTTATATGATTGCTTTCTAACAACAATTCAAAGATTAGGATACAGAGGACTAGATTTATTTCACTATTGGACTAGCATTTTATTTCTTCTCAATAATACGAACGAATCAAACAGAAGACAGAGCTGAACACGCTCTGCAAAGCAACATGACTAAATACGGCAAGTCGTTTTAATGTCGAGCAAATGGTTCTGTCAATTTACCAACGATATTTCTTCTTTAATATATTCATAAGCATATGCGTCACGAATGCAACATGAGCTATAAATATTTAGCATTTCTTCTTCAACAATGCACTGAATCCTGCAGACTTTTTGTGCAAAATTCCACACCCATCTGGGTAGAGGATAAACACATTAATTAAAACTACTCATTTGTAATTAATACCACACCTTAACATGATTAGTGACATGATCGGATATTACAACTCTTTACAAAACATGTCTAGTCTAGTAAAGATTGGTGTTGTATATTATGTAATAACATCCCGTTATATATAATGCATTAAACAATTAAATCATCAGCTTACAACTTTGAATAGGTGCGTGGACACTAAATGCACAACACAGGGTTACTTATACGCATAGTGAGAGTGTATATATATATATGTGTGTGTATACATATGCATATATATATATATATA
>NC_068999.1:50917751-50926010 GCF_001194135.2 Octopus bimaculoides
TGTGTGTGTGTGTGTGTGTGTATATATATATATATATACAGAGGTTGGAGAATATGATGGAAACACCTTAAAATTTGAAACAATTTTATTTTAATATTGTGTAGGACCGGCTTTGGTAGTAGCTGGACTTGTACAAAGTTTGCATTGTTTCCAAAGGAATTTTTGTCCATTCTGCAGCTAAAATAATCTCCAGTTCTTGTCGTGATGATCGTGGAGGATATTGACTCCTTACTTGTTTTTCTAAAATGCACAATAAATGTTCAATAATATCGAGATCTGGGGACTGCGGTGGTCAGATAAGATGTTCAATTTCACTAGAATGTTCCTTCTGCTATTCAGTAACAACTTTAGCTGTGTGAATGGTGCATTATCATCCTGAAAGATTGCGTCTCTCTCCGGAAACAGTTCCGCAACCATAGGATGAATTCGATTAGATAAAATGCTTAAATAGTATTCACTATTAATTCTGCTATGAAGGGAAACCATTGGACCGACGGATTTCCAAGATATAGCCTCCCAGATCATCACAGATCCTCCTCCATGCTTAACGGTTGGAAGAAGGCAGTCTGAGTCAAATGTTTCTTTTGGCTGCTCCCACACGTATACTCGGCTGGTGGTCGGAAATGAGGTAAAGGATGACTCCTCCGATAAAATAACATTCTTCCACTGCAATAGGGACCAATTCTGTTGGTTTTTTTCTCCACTCTAAACGCTTTGCACCGTTGGTTTTGAAAGCAGTGGCTTTCTAGTTGCAGCCCTCCCGTGAAATCCAGATTTGTACAGCTCTCGGCGAACAGTTATTGTGGAAACTGTGTTCTCGAGGTGGCCATTAATCTATGCAGTAATTTTAGGAGCTGTACTTTTGTGATCTTTTCTAACAAATCGCTCAAGAGTCCGACGGTCCCTATCTGAAAGTTTTGGTTTCCTTTCGGAGTTTTGTTTCGACGAGGAGGCTTTTCCTCTTTCTCAAAGGCTGTCATTACGTTCAAGACAGTACTCCTTGATACACCATATATTTCGGCTGTTTCCGTTCGCTAGTGCCTGCTATACATACATACATACTTACATACATACATATATATATATACATGCATACATACATACATACACATATATATGTGTGTGTGTATATATTCATGCATACATACATATATATATATATATATAATAAGCACGTACATAATACATACACATACACACAGACGCGCGCGCGCGCACCCACACACACACATAAACATTGAAGTAGATATGCAATGGCTACAAATATGGAAATTGATAGTGAGAATATCTAGATATATTTCAATTATTATATGAATAGACAATAGAAAATCTTCCCGAATAGAATATAGTGTGATAATGGATTCTTCTACACAGAAATGAAAAGAAGATAATATGGAGGAAGTGAATCATTTGTATGTGAGAATTGTAATCTGCTTTTATTATTAATTACACGGATGAAACTAAAGAAAACATGTTGAAATAATCAACATTAAACTCCTCCGCACGCACACATATACGCACAAACACGCATATATAGTAATTGTATATGTGTATATATATATATGTGTGTGTGTGTGTGTACATACTGTGTGTGAATTGTGAGTATATATAGATAATGTGTGTGTATGTACTCTCTGTGAAATAAACCCGTATTATATTTATAATACGTTTATCCTGTATTGTTTAATTATTCTTAATAGCTAGTTCTTCTTTCCACCTATTAGCCTATATTTCATTATTGGCCTTCTGTTGCGTACTCTAACACACACGTGTCCACAGTGGTGGCTGAGTGGTAAGAATTTGCTCGCCTATCACAGCGACACAAGCAGTATAATTACCGAATGAAAATCTTGATATCCAATTGTGATAGAACAGAGAACACTGCGTAAGTTACCTTGAGGAGGAGGTCTCTCATAAGGATACGAGGCGCATAAAATCACTCGTAACCGTATCATTGACAGTCGAGATTTGTCTGCTATGGCCGTTGGAACGGTCAGATGCACATTATACATATCTATCAGTCTATGAACACACACACTCACCCTCACACACACGTGCACACAAACGTGTACATACTCATACAGACACACACACAGACACACACATATATATGCACATGTGTGTGAAAGCGTCCTTGCGTGTATCCAAGTATATATAAAAAGATTATTTGCAAAGTGTTTTCATTAAAACAGGTATCTATAATGCAAATGGAAAAATAATTCCTTCCAAAGAAAGGCGTGTGTATGTGTGTGTGTGTGTGTCGTACATTCCACGGAAGAATAATTCCTTCCAAAGCAAGGCGTGTATGTGTGTGTGTATGTGTGTGTGTGTGTGTGCGTGTGTGCGAACGTGCGTGTGTGTGTGTGTGTGTGTGTGTGTGTTTGTGTGTGTGGTACATTCCACCTCATTTTCATTTTAGTCCATGAAACTGATGTTCAGTCGTTTAAAGAATCTGCTACTTGCTGTAGCTGTAATATAACTCATATTACTTAGGAATAGCTAAACAACGACCTCGAGGCATTACATCTTTAAACTTTGTTACTATGAAAATTCTGTATATAAATATTGGTAATGTTCATACGAATTGAACATTATTATTTGCTGCAAATTATGGAAGTATGAAGAAAAAAAAAGCAAAACCAGTTGACTACACACACTCATGCATGCATATGTGTGTGTGTGTCCGTATGTTTCTAAGCATGTATAATGGTAATTATGATTGAATCTCTAGAGTTATAAATATTTTTAATAAATCAAGCAATTTTACTGTATTTTACTATAATGTTCAAATATCTCCCATTGGCCACTTCGAGTTATGTCGCTTAGCTCATTTTAAAATTAAATTATGCATATTATATAGCCGTATATAATATATAGCCATATATAATATATAGCCATATGTATGGCTATATATTATATATGGCTATTATGCATATTATATAGCCATATTTATTTTATAGCCATACATATTACATAGGTAGTTTTATTAAATTATTCATATTATATAACCATAACTGTTTGCTATAAATCTAAGTCCCTTGACTACCGGAGATAAAGACGGAAAGTTGTCCTGATGTTGAAGGTTTGGAAGTTAGAAACATATGTCCACATGTGTCATATTCCCAGACAATAATCCTGTCCCTTTAAATACTTGCATGTCAGTTTCGGAAAGTATTTGAATCGTAGGATTATTTCACATTCTCAAGCGATGCTGGTTACAAATGACGTTTGGGAATTATAATGCATCCGCTGTTGGAGCTAATTTTAAATAAATCAATAATTTTGTTTTAAGATATTTAACACACCGGTATTTCTCCATATCATTCAAACACAGGCCACTAGCTGCTTCCATTTACTTCTCGTGGATTATTTTTGCCCGCACACACACACACACACACACACACACACACACACACACACACACACACACACACACACACACACACACACACACACACACACACACACATACATATATGCATATACATATGTAGTGGCACTCCGTCAGTTACGACGTCGAGGGTTCCAGTTGATCCAATCAACGGAACAGCCTAGCCTGCTCGTGAAATTAACGTGCAAGTGGCTGAGCACTCCACAGACACGTGTAGCCTTAACGTAGTCCTCGGGGAGATTCAGCGTGACACAGTGTGACAAGGCTGACCCCTTTGAATTACAGGTGCAACAGAAACAGGAAGTAAGAGTGAGAAGGTACGCCTTTCACGTGTCTGCAATCCTTAGTGAGGCGGCGAAAATCAACTGAGTAGCCTATTCTTATGGTTATTGTCTACATTTTGGAAATGCCATCACCAAATTGTAGGTGTTAGATCAATTCTACATCCTCGTTAGAACTGCTATCCCGACTCTCCTAGATGCGAGGAGTGGCGAGGCTCTTTTGTTACGCATTTATTTAGTGTCTAAGTGTTGCTGACTTCTAGAAGTTCGCGGAACGCTTGTTGTAACTTGTATGGCTTGCAGTCGAATCTTTACCGAAGATCGGATTGACCGACAATTTTCGCTGAGGTTGAATTTACCTTTCATCCTTTCACGATCGATAAATTAGGTACCAGTGAAACACTGGTGTCGGAGTAATGACGAGACCCCTCCCTCAAAATTTCAAGCCTTGTACCTTTAGTACACAAGATTATTATCATTATTATTATGATTATTGTTGTTGTTGTTGTTATTATTATTATTATTATTATTATTATTATTATTATTATTAGTAGTAGTAGTAGTAGTAGTAGTAGTAGTAGCAGCAGCAGCAGCAGCAGAAGCGGGAGCAGCAGCAGCAGAAGCGGGAGCAGCAGCAATATTTAATGAAAGTCAATTTATATTTCAGACACTCATTGGCGCCAGATTCTGCCAATAGGACTGCATTGATATTATCTGCAGAACACATCGCAAAGGGAAATGAAACAAGTACAACGAGAGTGATAATACTACTATTACCATTTATGATAATGATGATGATGATGATGATGATGATGATGATAATAATAATAATAATAATAATAATAATAATAATAATAATAATAATAATAATAACGATAATAATGTAACAAAGAAGAGCAAATCATACAATTGTGATAGAAGCTTATCTCATCTAACTTTAGACGTTGAGAATTATGAAGGGAATTTCTTTAACGTAT
Source organism: Octopus bimaculoides (assembly GCF_001194135.2). Classification (NCBI taxonomy): domain Eukaryota; kingdom Metazoa; phylum Mollusca; class Cephalopoda; order Octopoda; family Octopodidae; genus Octopus; species Octopus bimaculoides. The sequence continues at coordinate 50,922,401 of NC_068999.1, forward strand.
CAAAAAAGTAAATGATGAGTACTTTTATAGAAGCAGTGACAGGATCTTGAGTACACACACACACACACGCACACACAAACACACACACAAACACACACACAAACACACACACACACACACACGTACAAACACATACTCACACACACGAACATAGTCGTGATGGGGATTTGAGATAAGTTTAGCAATTTTTTTTGTTAATATATATTCTTGTGTTTGTGGCTATTATTATTGTTGTTGTTGTTGTTGTTACTGTTATTAATATGACGAGCGCGATAGCAATCTATGATTTACTTTTCGTTTTTATGCATTATATTCGAAAGTTCTTTAAGCGAATTATCGATCTCTCACTATCTCTGATTTTCCTTACACTCCCTTACGTTATGAACCTTACGTTATAAAGACGTCTGCCAGTCAGGAGTGTGTCAGTAGCTGCGGAATAGACACGTGAAAATCTACTGTTAATTAGTATTTGTGACAGGATTTATATCTGGGGATTAACTGTTTCACGTCCTGATCCTTTTCTTTCTTATTTGCTATGAATAGTAGACAACCAGCGTCTATTCCAATTTTAACTCTTATAACAATGCAGAACCCCAATCCTCAATAAGAACTACGTTGTCATTCAAAATTCAAATTAAATATCATATAACACTTTGCTGTTTAGCCCCAGGTCAGTCTTTGCCTTGAAGTTATATGATCACAGACGTTCAAGGGAGAGATAGCTGCTTTTTTTTGTTATATTTTACTTGATTCAAACATTGGTCTGTGGCCATGCTGGGACATCACATTCAGAGGTATTTAGTCGAACAAATCAACCCCAGTACTTATGATTATATTCATTCTACTACTTATTTCATTGGTCTACCTGAACCGCTAGATTGCGAGGATTTAAACAAACTAATACAGGTATGTATGTATGAATAAGGATGAATAAAATTAAGCTGGCGCATATATATATATATATATATATATATATATATATATGTATGTATGTATGTATGTATGTATGTATGTATGTATGTATCAAGGCTCAGTCTTAGCTGTGTGGCAGGCAGTTTTCTTCTCAACCATTGAGTTCTGACTTCAATTCCACACTGTTAGCACCTTGGGAAAGCGTCTTCTATAGCCGCGGCCCGATTAATGTCTTGTGCGTAAATTTGGTTGAGGGAAACTGCAACAAGCCTCTCTGTTCCACTAAACTATTCCAGGCAGCACCCTAACATGACCGCTGTACAAAGAATGAGACAAGTAAGCTTTAAAAGATATGTGTATGTGAGTGTGTGTGTGTGTTTGCATGTATGTATGTATCATGGTTATCCACCAGACCGTCACTTGTGCATATTTTCACTTACACTGTAGATACTCTGTGATAATGATGTTTATCTCTAACTCCAGAGGAGGAGGAGGAGGGGAGAGGTGAACAGGTTAGAATAAATGGATCAGTGCAATATTTTGTTATTTCTCGTATTGTGTAAGTTTTAGCTTTGCTGCTGTATACAAATCAGAAATACGTGCTCAAACACGCACTAACACATACGTGAAAGCGTTTGCATGTATAAAAGTAATATATATCTGTGAATGTATACACACACACACACACATACACGCACGCGTATATACATATTCATAAACATACAGACACACACACACACATGTATATATACATATATATATGTATATATATATGTATATGTATGTATATGCAAATATATATTTATGTATATATATATATATATATACATATATATATACATATATATATATATATATATATATATATATATATATATATATATATATATATATATATATATATATATATATATATATATATCTACAAACATGCATATGCTTATCAATACATGAATCCCTACATAGAATACACGTATTTATGAACACGTACACGCACACGCACACACACACACATATACACACACATATATACGCTCGCACAAATGTACTCATGCATACAAAATGAGAGAGAAAGGGGGATAGGAGGGGAGAGAGAGAGGAGTAAGAAAGAAAAAGAAATGTGTTATTGTGTATTTGATTTTCATGCTAGAATATGCGTCTTTGCCTCGAATTATAAATAAAATGAACAGTCCATAATTTTTCGCATCGCATAGGATAAATAAAATAAAGAATAAAATAAACTCATTTCTATCTATAATACGCCCTACTCCATTCCATGTAATACATACTTTCCTATGCCTTTCTTTGCCACATTATAGTTTGCTTTGCTCTTTTTTCTTTTTGTTAATTCTAAATTAAACAATATATTGCAATTTGAGGAAATATTTGTATTTAATCAGCTGTATATTCACGCTGGTTCTAATTTATAAAGGTTCCATAATGGCAGAAGAATATTGAATAATTCGGGAATATCTTTTTCTCTCAGTTTAACTGCATTCATTGTTTTATTGTTTCGTCTCAATCGATGATTTAAAATCGCAATTTAATTGTAAAAGGCTCATGAAATCGTTCATTACACAGCAAATACTCGTTCATTGATATTTTTGGCCATTGTTAACAGCATGAAATTGCAATTTTATATAAAAGCATTCAATCACAGTAAACAAACGTTGCTAAAATGAGAATTGTTTTCCATATTAGATTTGTGACTCAATCCTGAAAAAAGGTAGTTTATTTAATCTACAATAGAGAAAGTAATATAAAATATGACATTTAATATAAGTAAGTACGTTTTGACTCGTGTTTTACTTCAGTTTTGATGTTGAACTGTGATGCTTCCACTGAAAGCTTTCCAAATATATACATTCTAAGATGTGTCTGTTGAGTACAGTTAAATACACTTTTTTTACCAATGCTATAATCGTTTATGTCTGCATATTAGATATGATACACACGTGACTATTCTAACCTACTTCTGCTTCTGTTGCATATAACAGCTTTTAATTCAGCCATGAGTTTTGTTGCAACATCAGTGATTGTTCAGTCGCAGTTTTACTACAACACTGGCGATGGATGTTTTTTTCTTCCTAGTAATGACTATATGCTACTGACAAAGCACAAGAAGGAAGAAATACTAATCTAGCATTCTCAGCGCTGTTGATTTCCGTCCATAACTGCTTTATTTGCTTTTAACACAGCGCGTCCATAAGTGTTATTATCTTCGGACGAATGTTGTAGTACATTTCCTTTCTCACGATGTATTCACATTTTCATTTGACTGCGGCCATGCTGGGACAACGCCTCTAGTCGAGCAAATCGACCCCATGACTTATTCTTTGTAAGCCTAATCCTTATTTCATCGGTCTATTTTGCTGAACTGCTAAGTTACGGGGGACATAAACACACCATCATCGGTTGTCAAGTGATGCCAGGGGTACAAATACCGACAAACAAACATTATCACACACACACATACATACACACACATATATACACATACACTCCTGCGCCTAAACCTTTATGTGTTTTTTCTACAGCATTAAAAACATAATAGCTCTTATTTCTAGCAATGTAACTGTATTTCTAGTAACATACCCTTAGTCACCTTCGAAAAAGTCGAAAAGACTGAAACCGGTACTAAAATATTCTTCATGATAAAATTATTTCAGCATTTTTTACTTTGTCTTATTTCCCTTAC
>NC_068999.1:50926740-50936313 GCF_001194135.2 Octopus bimaculoides
ATATATATATATATATATATATATATATATATATATACACATACATACACACACGCTGCAGCCATACATGAATCTCGCATCAGCAGTATCTTTTAAGTCATCTAGCAATGACTCTTTCTATATAACGAGATTAATTTTCCGCTTCACTCCAAAGTTATTGTGATGTTCGTCCATTGATTACTTGAACATATTAAAATATTTGCGTACATTTAATAATCCGTATTTGATTTAAATATACTAAGTTTATGAAAGTAATCGATATGCAGCAAATTTTCACCTGGAACTGCAGCTGAAGAAACAAAGACAGATTTGTCAGGTAATATAAAATTTAATTAATACCACTGACAGCACGATCACACAACAATACCTACATACGGTTTCATTAAGTATAAAAATAAAATCGATACAAGATTAGTGCTCATAGTTAATATATAAATCATTGAGTTATGAAAACCACCGTCTACATAAAGAAATTATATGGAAATTCAAACTCACATGAACTATCTCTATATTAAAAATATATATTACTCAGAAAATAAGCTGTCGTTCATAGAAAAATACTTATGTAAGTGTAGTGACGAGAGGAGTGTTCTTATATCTGATTTAACATTCTGGATTGCACGTGCAACGCCTCCTTTGGTATTTACATACAGCTTAGAGTCTAGGAACAATACATTTTGTGTAAATAGCGTATTATATTTACATATCTTGTATTTATATGTTCCGGCAACGTAAATGTAAATAAGCTAACAAGCATATAAGTGTTTGTTTAGTACGAAAAAATATTGTCTCATCATGTCTGTGAGAAGCTAATGGCGTGCCAAATTGGAACAAAACTGAAGAATATAAATAAGTGTACTAACAAAGTCATTTGCTATGTGACGAAGTAATTATTGTTTATTTTGTCGAGAGACGATAAAATGTCATTCTATGTCTGTTGTGGCAGGGTGGGGGGAGAGCTACATTGTCTGCAACGATACACTGTATATATTTCATCGGGAGATTCTTCACTATTGTACAATTAGATGTAGTACGTCGTTAGAAAAGAATAAGACTCACAACATAAGAAGATGTGTTCTATTATATAATATTGATTTAAAATCTTTACACTGGGCCCGGTAAGTTCGGTGGAGGAGATAAATCGTTTAGTAAAATAACTAGAAATTTATTGTATCGATCAGGACGAAAGGCGAAATTGCCTTAGTGGAATTCGAACTCAGAACATAAAGACGGATGTAATGCCGCTAAGCATTTAGCCCAGCGTGCTAACGATTCTACCAGTTCGCCGCCATATTCTATCACAGTGCTTCTTAAACTATGGATCACGAACCCATTTGGAGTCGTGAAGCGAAATGCTGGGGATCAGGAAAATTAAATTCAGACACTTAAATTTCAATGTATGTTATTTCACAAACGCACGATATTTAACGTGATGTGCCACGCGAGCGCTGCTTTAATAAAAACGTACGTGCGGCACAGTGGCGCCTAGTGCTGTGACAACGTATGTAGTGCAGTTGGTTGATAGTGTTCATCTTAAGTGTATAAATAACAATGCATGTTACTATTTCATTCGATTGAGGTCGGTATTTATATAAACAATTTCATAATTATTTTATGAAACGTTCTGTTATTTATATTTCCAAATAATAATAGTTTAGCTCATGGATAAATGGCTGAACTTGAGTAACAAACGTATTAACTCAGATGGCAATGCTACATAGTCTGTTCAAGCAGGACCTAGTAATCAGAAAGACGCACCAAAGATGCGAAAAAGTAAATACTGTGAGTCATTTCTCCAATTTGGCTTTACTTTTAATAATAGCGATGGTATGGAGCAACCTCTTTGTTTAATTTGCAATAACGTTTTGGCCGTGGAGAGTATGAAACCCTCAAAACTATAAAGGCATCTTGAATTCAAACATCATTCATACGTCAAGAAACCAAAGATATATTTTGAAAGACTGTTTATATTTTCGAATTTTGAGAAATTTATGATTATCAACAAAAAGCATTTATCAGCGTCATTCAAAGTTTCATACTTAATTGCTAAAAATAAAAGCCATACACCTTTGTGGGAAAGAGCTTTTATAACCTGCCGCTATAATCGTTATAGAGGTAATATAGTCATAATCTTTAGCTCTTCTTACTTTTTGGTCCAGGCTCAAGTAGCTCTCCTCAGGAGCTAGCTTAAAAGTTCGCACGGACTGCGGCTTTTAAGCTACTGTGTAGATAGATGGAAATTAATACACAAAACTACCTCGATGTATTTATTTCTATACCTGTAAATACCAGATATATTCATTGTTTTAACAATTCCCTAATTAAATTATTAGCTTATGAAATGGCAAGAGATAAGGCTACGCTTTTTCTATCGGTAGTAAGAGACTAACAGTGTATTAATTAAATATTAACTCAGAGGAGACTATGGATGTGGAATCTTCATGTGGAGTAAATCCGATTTAAATTTTACTGAAACCACGAAAATGTACAGATCTATTTACTTCAATGTGCTTCTTCGTCAGTTCCGCTCTACTATAATTATACGAACATAATTAAATATAGGTGAACGGATAGATATATGTTTTATGGACTCTCAGTATAATGCCCCTCATAAATTTATAGATCTATATCGCTCTAACTAATGTTAGTATGCTGGGCAGTTAGGATTTTGAGACTGGGACTTCGGTGTTGAATATCTACCACGATAATTAAGAATCAATTATCAAAGATCTTGATGTGCGGAAAAAGACCCTCTAAAGCCTCTGACAACAGGTTACTGTCCGCTCTCACAAAACCAACCAGAGAAAAATAAGACCGAGCGCTCTGAGAAGTAAGACAACAACAGCAACGATAGTAATAATTATAATCACAATAAACCTGATACGACCTTTCGGTAAGTTTTATCATATGAGCAACTAAAAATTGTCCAAACTATCGAATATTCTGATCACTATATCTTCGTTTTTCAGATGGCTTCTTTAATCATTGGAACGTAATTAGCCTTTCTATATGCTTTATTTATTGATTTTTAAAAATTTCTTTATTCATTACTTTTTTTCTCTCTGTGAGTTACTTTTATAGTTGTTTTTGAAAAACATTCTTTCTGCCACTTGTTTATTGTCTTTGTTTCTAATCATCGCTCTTGTTATTTTCTCTACATTTTTTTTTGTTATAATATTTTACTACATATTTTTATGTATTACTTTCTTTTTCTGTCGTAATTTCAAACTTCATTAATGAACGTGTTCATTAAATCTTCTGATAACTTCAACAATGAAGTAAAAGAGAGTGCGATGGTTTCATATATCAAATGATATATCAAATCATCACATGTTCTCAGTTGCCTCAGGAAAATTAAATAGATTGCATCTGCTACATTTCTACAATGCATTATTTCTCTTGCACTAAACACCCAAATGTTCAAATAAAATATAACAACGATAAATCACTGTTCGAAACAACACATATCCTCAAAATATCCGTCTACGCTAATATATCTCACTCCTGTTATCTCAAACCACGATACTCCAGCCATGACCATCACGACTTTTTGTATATATGACACTACATTGTGTCTTTATTATTTCCAGACGTTACGTTCAAATATTTAAGGATATCTGGCTGCTAGTTATAGGTTATTGATCCTTAATGAACGCCTGTCTTCATTAGGTCGTGTACATTCATGTATTCTCCTTGACACATGTATGTGCTCTTATCCACATTGAATCATGTACCCCTATCTTCATTGCTTCGTGAATGTACCTCAGTCTACATTCTCTCATGTAAATATCTTTATCTTTATCTTCATACATAAATGCATCTAAATACAGAGAGGATGATCTGGTTAACAGTACTTTGATCATAGACATCTTGATCAGAACCGGATTTGATCTAAACAAGAATATTATTTGCAACATTTATGGAAGATTAAAATAAAAAAAATTATTGCTCATTTCAGTGGAAATTTATTTGAGAATATTATAATTCGTAACCGTTTTAAACAGTATATGCTTCTAACTTAACAGATTTACACTAATCTGAATTGTTAACTTACTTAACAAAATATTTTAACACAAGTTGGTGTAAAATTGTATGTATTATACAAAAGTATGTCTTATAAAAAAAATATCCTGCTGCCGTGATTTTGAAGTGCAACAGGTGTTCTAAATAGACTTAGACCGTAATATATTGCGATTTAATAATAGCGAATAATACAACAAATGGTGTTTAAAAAGAAACACAGCTACTTACAGTGGAAGCCTAATAATTTACTTTAAAGTGATAAAACTTAGTCTATTTCCTTTGTTGCACTTATTTCTCTTTTTGTCAAATCCGGTTTTTTATAGATATTTTATTTTCACTTAATTCATAGTAGAATCCTTTTGTTACCCGCTTAAAAACCTATTTCGTTTTTTTTTTCTTTTGTGTTACTCCTTATAATAAAGTGTATATTATCTCATTTATTTAAAACCCTCTTCTTGGTTCTTTTCTTCTGTAGTGCTATATCCTTCTATGTTGATTTTTACTGTGTTTACTTATTGAGTAGCGGTCGATGACAATATCATTGGAATATAACATAGCATTTGATTATTTTCTCGCTCATAAGTTTCAGTAGTAGTTTTGTTGTAAAGAGTTTTTCGTATCTGTTAATTTCAATTCAGAAATTTCTATTGTTATCTACTGTGTTAAAATATTGAGATATAAGGCAGTTATCTATAATATAATATATTGTTACAGCGAGAGAGAGAGAGAGAGAGAGAGAGAGAGAGAGAGAGAGAGAGAGAGAGAGAGAGAGAGACAGAGAGAGACAGACAGACAGACAGATAAACAGACAGACACACACACACATAGAGAGAGAACCAAAAGAAATTATATTAAAATAGATTTTGTTGAGTGGCAAATTTATGAAGAAAAACTTGGTCAAAATATAATTTCTGTATTAATCATGTTTTTCTTTGCACAGGAACGGGGGATATTTTTGATATTTTATCTTTTACGTATTTCCCTCACTGTGGCACCGCTTGAAGGGATTTGGTTGAACAAATTGCCCCTAGTACTTATGTCGTTAAAACTGGCATGCGTCATGTCGACCTCCTTTACCGAGCAACTAGTTCGTGGTGACGTAAGCAAAGCAACAGAAATATGCACATACACGCACATACATGTGTGTGCGTGTGTGTATGTGTGTATGTGTGTATGTGTATGTGTGTGTGCAACGGGCCTCCATACTCTTTCTGTCTACCAATTTCTCTCACTAGGCGAGGACACTTGACCAACTTGAACCTGAAATGATATTTCTAAGCGAGCTGCTTTACGACACAGCCATGCCGCACCTATTTACATTACTTACATAGTTATATTACAGTAGTTTTTGTTGAGGAGTCTATTCACTAATTAATACATTGGTTATACATATGTATTATCGTATTTGTTCATAAATTTTGCTGACTTCTATTATATCTTATACTATAATAGGAGATATTGCCGAAATCGTTGGTTGAGATTCATGTCATCATAAATGCAAATAGAAACGAGACGCTGATTGATATCAAATTTATTCAAACATCCTCGTGTCATCTAGTCACGAAATCACAATACATCTTTAATATTGAACATTAGCATTCTACTTAAATGTACAATACTGAAGTACGTGACATCTTCTCATATATAGGCTTTCAATGATATAGAAATGCGCGTGAATTGTATGAAGCTTCTTTTTATTATTTAGGGAGAAAGCTAGCACCAAGTCACATCTAGTTCTTACTCCAAAATTATGATATCGCTTGAGCTGCATTTCATTTTGGAACTTTTGCAAAGAAATAGAGGAAGAGACACTGAAGGTCAGGTGTGAAATTCCGTGAAGTTCTACCCGTACAGAGTGGCTCTGACTGTAATTAACTCTTTTCGTATTTTGAATTTGGTCCTTCAACCACTCATCGACACCTGCGTGCCATCGGAAAAAATCAGCAAATTGTGTCAATGAGTTCCTCACAAACTTTCCAAGTCTAACTGTGTGCAGAGTGTGAATGTCTGCTCTTGTTTGCTGTCTGAATGGCGACTAGTGACGAGAAATGTGTTCTTTATATGAATGTCAAGCGCCGAAGACATTGGGCAGGGAAGGGATAAACAGCGGTACCTCAGGCTAAAAAAGGTTTTTACCCACGTAATGTGTTGTTATCTGGTAGTATATGAAAGGTTTAGTCCACTTTGAACTTTTAAACTCAAACCAAACAATAACAAAGGTGATCTACTGCGAGCAGCTTGAGCGGCTCAAGTCAGCGGTAGATGAAAAACGATCATCTTTGTATGCAAGACGAAAGTTTTGTCTTCCATCAGAATAATGATCGGCCATATACAGTGAAGATGAAATTCCAAAGGCTGGCGCAGTTTGGATGGAAAAGGATGCCCCACCCACCACATTCGCCGGACATTGTCCCATCTGATTATCGTTTATTCCGATCTTTAAAATTATTTGAACAGACAAAATATGAATTCTGTAGAGGAAGTCAGAAGAGTACTGGAAGAAATCAGTTGCCCAATGTGAAGTGCAGTGGAACTGAACCCGAAACCAAGCCGTTGCTAAGTGATAGTCTTAACCGAACATCCATACCTGATCTTATATAATAAAATTCAGATAATTTTATTAATGAGTTAAAGCGCCTTTGTAACACAAACAAAAAGTTACATTTTGAATAGAGTTGTAATAAATAATGAATAAATTAATTAATATATGAATAAATATGAGCATCATATCTTCTGGGTGTACACTGTTGATTTTGTTTCATTAAAGCGCAAATCGAGGAGAGTGTGAAATATTAAGAAATTCAACATCTTATTTCTGGGTGTACAAAGATTTTGCGATGTTTTCGTAGTTCCAATTCACATAGGATTTTTATATTTTTATAATGTGTTCTTTGGTAATTCTTGACAACAAGTTTTGGAGTGTTTACGACCTCTCAACTTAGAGTTTCGGCAAAGACACGAGAGAATATGTACAAAGTGACAGACAGGATAAGTAGAGAAACATTGCAAGGCGATGCTCCATTATAGCCGCAGTCAAATGACCGAAATAAGTAAAAGAATAAAATAATAAAATATGATAATGAATTGTATAACAGGCTGAATAAAATATTTTGTTTACTGTAGAATTATAAGCAATTTGCTGTATATAAGTTGTGGCAATGGAATCATATACGAACCCTCAAGTGGCTTATTGTCGTGTGCCAGAGTGGCCGAAATCCAATAACTGAAACGCGTAAAAGATAAAACACTTAACGCACTAACAAAATATCACCTCCAGTTAAAAATAAACCGTTTATTATGTTTTGTTGTTAATGTTTAAGGATTTGCTTCCTGATGTATCCATAACACAGATGTTCTGGTAGCATGACTAAATGCTAAGTATACATAATGAAATGGGTTTAGCTATTATTAGGGATAATGTTTTCTCTAAATACACAAGTAAACAGATGGTGCAGATACTGATGGCAACCTGTGCAACAGGCGAGGTAATTGTGCCAGATCGGGTGGGATACTGGCATACATGTCTGCTACTTTATTACATGTTTGGTTTGTCTGTTTGTTTGAGCGGGTGTGAGAGTTATTTCATGATAACTAGCGCAGTATAGCTTGTTCTAACAGAACATCTATGTTTGAGTGGGGAAAAATATTACCTCAAAATATTGTATATCTGAATGGAATTATAATACGAGGTTCAAAACATTGGTCTTCAGGATATTGATGTATTGATATTTTGTAACATTTTGTATAGGAAATGCATGCTGTTATGTGGGCGATTTTAAATTATCCTTACATCGGCCTCAATCCAGTATACACAGAATACACAGATCCTCTCCATTGCAAGGGTAATCACTCCGTGTATTTTTTTTTCGGATACAGTCTTCAGGCCTCGGCTGAAACCAGTCAAAGATAATATATATATATATGTGTGTGTGTGTGTGTGTGTGTGATAGATATATTCTCCATTTTTTAAAGAAAAACAAATAAAAGCAAACAAGCAACAAGGAGTTAGGTAATTTGACAAATAATCGATTGCTTTTAGGATAAAATTTGTTGGATACTTAGATAGTTGTCTTATTGAAAAACAGGAAGAAATTACTAAAATTATTGAGTGTTTACAATTATATCAATATTCTTAGGGAAGACAGTGAAACCAGAATGTCGTTCTTATTTGTCAGGAAATTACATTTTAGCCAAGCTTAATGGTTATGTGCTGCATGATATCTTGCAATGTTTTCCTTGAGATCTTTATAGTATAAAATAATCGTTTTTTTAAGAAATAGGTAGATTTTAAATTGTATGCTTGTCATAAAAACTTTGCTAGCAAAAAATGTTGATTTTGGTTTACTGACGTCTTAGATACATAAAATATTAGAACTAGATTCCAAGTACAGGGTTCGTGGCAACCGACTATTTTTTCCGACGTTGGTGTCTCAGTATGGTCTCTGATTAGTGGCTGAAACCAGTAAATGAACGAAACAAGATTAGACTAACAATTATCGAATTTATGTTAAATGTTATGTTATAATGCTATCAGTTTCAAGAATTCTTCTTGAAATAAATAACTTGCACATCTTCATATAGATAAGTTTATATGGCCTTAAATTTCAAACGATATTGTATAAATTTCAAACAATATTGTCATTGCCCCTATACTCTATTTGTTATAGATCATCTTGATCAAACGTGCCTGCAAGAACCAACGATAACTGAAATGCCCGAAAAGGGGAGAAAAACAGGAATATTTTCCCTTAATATTGATTGAATTTAGCGTTGAGATTGAACCACTACGACTAATATTTACTTATGAAAACCCGAAAAATACCATTGACATAATTCATTGATATTGGCGCATTTTGCTTTAATTAATCGCAAACATAGGACGGGCAGATTTCCAGTGTCAACTTCGAGGAATTCCCCGAAGCCTTCATTTAATGTTAATATATGCGGGTTGCCAAAAAAATTATTGCTACTGATATAAGCCGTGATCGGGAAAGAAACATTCATAAAAGCAATGTGCGAAGTGAAATAAACAAAGTCGAAACAATATAAGATAATATATAGTGTAATGTATAACAGTTATTTGCTTTAGAAATGAGATTTGTAGCGTTAAACATTACAAACTACTTCACATAAAGAACTTGAAAGGGTTCTGTTTACAATTTTGATTCAATTGCCTGGTTTTCTTTTATCGTATATCTACTACTAGTAACATAAATGTTATTATTATTTCTACTGCTACTACAACTACTACCACTGTTGCTACCTGTAGTTATGATGGTTATGGTGGTGGTTGTAGTAGTAGTAGTAGTAGTAGTAGTAGTAGTAGTAGTAGTAGTAGTAGTAGTAGTAGTAGTAGTAGTAGAAGTAGCAGAGTGAGTCATTCATTTTGGCTGAATAATGAAGTAATATTGATAAATAATTTATTCCATTTCTTCGTTTATATTTGCGATTGTTTAGCGACCCTACCCCCACTAACTCTATATATACACCCACATACATACGCACACGCACACACACACGCACACACACACACATATATATATATATATA
>NC_068999.1:50936752-50937693 GCF_001194135.2 Octopus bimaculoides
ATATATATATATATATACACACACAAACTTGTTACCAGTTCAAGTGTGCTTGAGGTACATTCGAAGCCATATGAAAGTCATTCATTGCACTTGGTCATGGAGAAAATTTCTCCTGTTTGTCTACAGCGAAGAATTTTCTCCATGATAAAATACAGCGAATAGCTTTCTTACGTGTTCGAATATCCCAGAAGCATATTGGAACTAGTATCAATACTACATATGCCTACACACATGCACACACACATACACAGAAAAACACACACATACACAGAGACACACACACACATATAGATATTGCCGCATATTCCGATGGCCAGTGTAATAAATAAGAAAAATAATAAATAAATATGCAACAGAAAAGAAAAACGACAACAATCAAATATTGTCTTACTTCTTTTTAAGTAAGGGGTACTCTTTCCTCGCGGTAACAATTATATAAATTAATGCTCAACTTGGTTGCACCTGTTGATGTATCCTTATACGTTCCAGGTTAATTGGGTGAATGATGACTCATTCCCACACATCTATCAAAATTATTTTAAGTAATGTTAGCTAACGCTTCAATTACTGTGATTAATAGTTAGTTAACATTCTAGTTTCTGCAATAATATTTATAATATTCACTTAAATTGATTCTGTACCCGTCCTGGAAAAATTGTGTGAACTCACTGAAAATTAAAATGGACTTTGTCTGGTGGCGGATCCATCGGTCAAGATTGGGCATAGGTTTGCCCATGTATGTGCAGGCCTGGCAATTATTTTTGGTATTTGCTCGCTCCTTCAAATCTATCCTCTACACGTTTGACCCAGAGAAATGACGCTGACGTAGGGTCGATATAATTTAAGAAGAAGAAGAAGAAGAAGAATGATATATATATATATATATATATATGTGTGTGTGTGTGTGTGTATGTATGTATGCATTTATGCATATATATATA
>NC_068999.1:50938348-50941685 GCF_001194135.2 Octopus bimaculoides
ATATATATATATATATATATATATGTATGTATATATATATAGTCAGATTAAACGAAATTTCTTAGGAAATGATGAATAAAGAATTTAAATAAAAATCTGAATAAATTGACAGCGGAACGCTTCAACGTCACATGCAACTCAATTTCAAAACACAGTGATACCATCGATATGGCTTTCGTATAAAAATAGAATTGTTGGAACATCGGGTAGAATACCTTGTGGTATTTAATTACAGTACTTTACGATCTCAGGTTAAATAATTTTCCTTTTCTTCCATCGCGGATCGATAAAATAGAGTATCTGTCAAGATCTAGTGTCGATAATGTCACCTAAGTCCTCCAGTAAAACTACTGCTCTCGTTTCAAAATTAAACAGTATCATCATAGTCTTTTTTTCTCTTGAAATTTATATGCACGTAAGAATAAATAGAAGGTACTGATTAATGAATTAAATAATAGCGTGATTTCAAGGAATATCATTGCAACAATTTTCAGAATAATACGATTGCTTTATGAGATTCATAAAGATCAGAAAAAAGTTGGCGGTCTAAATCTTTGCAATCATTAATGTTAATGAAGTAAAGTGGTGAATGGCAAAAGCTAGAAACTGGCCTTGTACTTTTAGCTTACCTGTATTTTAAGCAACTCGCATATATTGTATGGTTTAAATCTGAATGAGTGTACATTGAGAAATTAACGCTCACTGTAGTGAATGCTGAAATTCATCTCTATTCTATCTATTACTTTTTGTTATTTCTCGTTTACCTATGCCCTCGTGTTGGAAATTGCCCGTCACGTAACTTCCTTATCTTTAATTTTCATTTTGCTAATAAAATAGAGAATTCACATACTGCAGAAAGAGATCACACCTGCTAGGAATATTATATAAACAATTTAGAAAATTAAACTATTTAACGTGCAGCGAAGATCAATGGTTGAATTAATTTCCCTAATTCTTCTGCTTGTTTATGGGTGTAGATTTAATGAGATATCAGCTTTCATTTCAACTTCAATTTCTGCTTAAAGACCTTCAGTAGTTTCAATAACCGAAATGTAAACTATATAATTGAAAGCCAACTTGCAATTACCTCTACGTTGCTATCTAATGGGCATATTCCTAGATTAATTCTATACGAGTTCAATGAATCCCTATACGGTAACAGCGTTGTGATAGGAATTCGCCTTATAATTAATGAAACCTCACGTCACTCAAAGTCAAACGCAAAAACCACAGATTCCATAGAATATTATGCAGCTCAACGGAGAGTTGGATTCATCTTTCATGTTCTTCACTTAAAGACGTGTCCCTAGCAAAAACATAATTTTGAACATCTGGATGTAGAAATGCTGACAGTGGTCCATCTATGTAACCTAAATACTCTAAGGGATTACCAAATGGAATTACAATAGAGAGCCCTGATCTACGTAAACTATCAGGTAGTCTGCTTTGCACAAAACGATACAGAGGGAAATCCGTTCGCCTTTGGCAGCGCCGAATGCTTTTGAGAATATATCATACACTGCATAGAAACTAAGGCGTTGATTTATATGATTTATATTCATAAATGAGCGAATAAAATTTTAAACGTGAATTGTGACGTTTCAAAATCGTTGTTGTCAGTCATCTTAACGGCGAGTCGGTATACATGCTTACACACACACATACACATACACATACACACACACTCGCACGCACATACACATACTGGCACATACGCAAACACTAAAACGAACACACAAATGTATATATATGTTTTATTTTCTGTTCGCTGAGAGAGAGAGAGTGTATGTGTGTGTGTGTGTGGTGTGTGTGAAAGAGGAGGGAGAGGGGGTGAGAGTGATATATATATATATATATATATATATATATATATATATATATATATATATATATATATATATATATATATATATATATATATATTCGCCATGATAGATCGCTGACCACTAAACACATTTTTTTATCTCCTTGTTTCTTTGTGTGTTCCTTTCTGTGGAAGAGCGTAGGCTTGAAACGTTAAAGACTTTTTCACTTCCCGAGTGTTATATTAATACATCTATTTGTTTTCTACACCACCTGTCTTCGTCTGTTGTATTTTTTCTGAATTCTCCCTATATATATATGTATGTATGTATGTATGTATGTATGTGAGTGTTTGAGTGCGTAAGAGTATGAGCTTAAGATCATAATAGTTTGAGGTATCGAATCTCAAGCGTACTAATACAATGAATTTACACTACAACCATTGCTCCAGAACGTGTCGATGGTATATAAATTTTGGCTAGTGCAGTTCATCTATGAGTAATACGCACAGTTAATAGTCATAGCTTCACAATATAATATCCAAATGGTTTTGTAATTAAACTCATTGAGCTTGAAGCAAATGATCAATGACTTTCAAACATCCTGGGACCAGATGAAACACAACAGCAACTTGTGCTTGTCTATTACGAAGTTTTTTTCTCAACCCCAGCGATGCGGGAGAACAGAGCGTTAGGATAGAACCATGGACGCTTTGATCGATATTCTGTTAACAGTGTTATTGTACCATATTTCTCACCGCAGGACAGTTTAGATTTACTCTGAATAAAAATGTATATAAATTTTTGGCTAAAGATAATTTCCTGTTTGCGAGTCCGTACATATCTGTTAGTGAACTGTTTTGAGATTTTGTATATTGTTAGTATATAGACGTTAACTGAGTGTGCACACTAACCGATAGCGTGTATGCGACTGTATGTATATGCCTTTATGTGGTTGTATCAATGCGTCCTTATGTGTTTCACCATATTTCATATGTGAATAATATACATCTAATATTTCATAAAAATTTTATAAGTTTCAAATTGACATCTGAACTATACTTTGAACCAATTTACCAAAGCAGATGAGTTTTTCTGAATTATTATATTTTAATACAAGTGTCAAATTAATTAATGGGAGATTATATTTCGTCGAGACCCAACTATATTTTATCATGACTCGATGCTTCAGAAAATAGTAAAGATCATAAAAAAAAATAGAGAGAGAAATTCTTGTAGTATCATCCATGTACGTTTATTGGTCACAAGTACTTATGGCAATTTCCCAATAACTCAAGAATAGCTAAAATAATATGATCGCTATAATAAATATGTATGAAAGATATTGCAGTGTCAGAAAACGTAGAGAATCTAATTACCTACATGGAAATAGTTTGGTATTTTCTTCAACCTGACGAGGTTTACTTTTCTTTCACTTACTCAGATTTTGTAAGTACTACTATATGTATATGTATATGTATATGTATATGTATATGTATATGTATATTTAAATATATATATATATATATTTATAT
>NC_068999.1:50941815-50948734 GCF_001194135.2 Octopus bimaculoides
ATATATATATATATATATATATATAAATTACATAAACACATACACCACAATCATACATTTAGGCTTATGATTATGCCAAAAAATCCTTATTGTGAAGTCATTGTTACGAAGTATCTAATATTGTTTAGGCTTTTCTGAATTTCTCCTTCTGCTCAGTTCAAATTCTGAAGGCATTGACGTTGTGCTTATGTTTGTTTAGCTGAACAGATATTTTAAAAAATCAAGTGCTAGGCTACGTCAGTATCATTGAATACGTTGTCCTAGAACACTTCTAGAAGATTTGTACTTTTTTAAAAATAAATATAACAGACCAACATGTTGGAATGAAATATCGGCAGATAATTTCAGAAGTTTTTACCAAGATTTAGTTACAGGAAATTCTCATTTTCAGTATAATATTTTGTGACTCTCGAGGATTTATAAAATACAATACGTAGTAACCATCTGCTCAATTCTTATCAATCGACCAATACCTATTCTTAAGAGCTGTGGCCATCTGCCAAATTTATAACACTTTTGTTATCGTGTTGATCACAACAGCTGCAATGGATAGTGTAGACAGCAGAAACCGCTTCTGAAACCATTCCCCAGACATTCCTGCAATATTATATACAGAAAAGTCATTAGTAGACGTAGCTTATGGAGAGCTTATATTTGAATGAATTACTGTTGAATAAAAGCTAACGAAGTTCGTGAATCTATTAAAACTTTCGTTTAAAAACAATTGTTTCCACTTATACTGAGATTTTGTCATATTCAAGATTTGGAAGAAAATGTGTACAGCAGGTGTTTACTTAGCTTTTGGCACATGTAGATATGGAAGTAAGAAATTGTTCTGAACCAAACTTTTAAGCATACTTGTATTGCAGCGTCTATTTCTGCTGTCCTGGTCTATGAATATGGTGAACTCCAACTGAAGCGTAAGTACAGCTATAAATATGCAATGACAGAGAGATTTACTGATGGTATGTCGATCGAAGAGACATGGGTTAACATCCTTATTCTTTGTGGTTGCCAATGATATGAGATTAGATTCTGGACTGTAAATGCCTGCACGTATGAGTAAGTTCTTAAGAGGTGTTGGCACTTACAGATATATGATACTAATTCACCTGCCGTCGGATACCCATGTTTAGATGGGTATATGGTCTTTATTGTACCATGTTAACCGTTGGAAGTTGGTACAGATCATCAGCTGCCTGAATCGAAATCAGTACATAGTGTGTTAGTGTATTCAATGTCATTACTTTCTCATCGCTAGAAGACTGCAATTGCAAGGGAGAGAACTCCGCTATAAGGAATCGTGGCAGATACCCTACATATGACCCGGAGCCAAATGGTTCTGCTAAAAACGTGTGCCAAACCACACACACACACACACACTTATTAACATGGCATGAATGTCATCCAATTTATTCTGAACGATGCGTACATAAATCTTACCTGGGAGAGTATTTATTTTTAAAGAAGTTACGCATGCTATGTGTTTTACTATTCAATCAAATTATAGATATTTTATTGCTTTGTAGATGTTGTAGAATATGAGATTTACATGGATATTATAAGGATATTATATAAGGTAGACGTTTACTTATCTAAAGTAGTTATAATACTAATTTGTATATTTTATAAATGAATTTCTAACTGTAGTTTGGAGAAGATCTGCTACTTTCCCCATCTTTTGTTCTATGAAATGAGCAATTATCACGGATTTGTGTCGTGTTTATCATTATCAACACGATCAATTGGAACAGCGGTGAGGTGGCATAATCGTTAGCACGCCGGACAGAATATTTAGCGGCATTTCGTCCTCCTTTACGTTCTTAGTTGAAATTCCACCGAGGTCAACTTTACGTTTCTTCCTTCCGAGGTCAATGAAATAAATAGTAGTTGAGTACTTCCCCACTTACTTAAACGACTTACTCTCTCCCTGAAATTGCTGGCCTTATGCCTAAATTTTAAATCAATATCAACAAAGGGAATACGTCAGCTTGTACAGAATCAAGGCGATGCAGGCAAAACCCATT
Organism: Octopus bimaculoides; assembly: GCF_001194135.2. Classification (NCBI taxonomy): domain Eukaryota; kingdom Metazoa; phylum Mollusca; class Cephalopoda; order Octopoda; family Octopodidae; genus Octopus; species Octopus bimaculoides. Next base: position 50,943,843 of record NC_068999.1, read on the forward strand.
TTCGTCATCGTAATCTCTCAATCTGTAGCAGTGTAGCTCTATTAAATTTATCCGATGATATTTATATAGTGGAATTTGTCTTTACAAAGACATATTCTATATACCATATAACAGTTTGGTAATCAAGAATGAAATATTTTCAAATGATTTGAAAACTAAGCTAAAGAAGACCCTTTCTTTGTTATATGCTTTGCAGCACTTCCGAATCCTTTCAGCCATATGTCATGAGGTTAACGCAGAAAATTCATTTGGGCAAATCAAATAAACAGAAACAGTATGCATTAGTAATCTACCTGCTGGATGAATTGAAATCTATATTGCAAGCTAAGGAATCATTTCCCAATAATTTTTAAGTGTTTTCACTGATTAGATTGGCGAGTAGTGAATATTTTAAGTTAGTGGAACGAAATATGTGAATATTCCTTGCTTCTGTCCTGAAAACATCATAGTGAATGAATAGAAGATTAGAACTAACGCGTTCTCAGCTAATTGTATGTTGTGATATCAATATAGTCGCCCCTTCTATCTTCTTTTGTTTTCCCCTTGATACATAAATGAATATATCTTCCCATCAAATAAAACATTGCAAGCTGTAATAAATCCTTCTTGAAAAGATACTTAAATTTAATGAAGTGGGAACTAAATAGAAAACTGAAATCCATCTTTACAAGTTCACTAAAACATTGCATATTAATCATATACCCTGTAGAATCCTAATGCTGTACTTCATTTAATTAATCCCATTAGCTGGTTGCCAGTTAATATAAAGTGTGGTTATTCCTTTGCCTGTGTGACATCACAGTTTTGAAATGAATCGAACATTGTCGAGGTAAGATAATGGTAATGTTTCATTAACTTGTTACAAGCATTAATGATAGAGGATTATAATGAATGACTATATTATATCCCATAATCTAGTGTGATAAATGAGATCAATTAGTTGACTTTACATGTTCACAGATATACATCCACGTAATAGGTGCCCTGTGTGGTTTTGGCTTTCAGAAAGTGAGAAAATGAGAGTTGTCATGACAATAACTACACTAAGAGATTTACTTGAAAATCAAATCAGAAGCAGTCACAATCGTGAATTGAAACTGGTTCGAAAGTTCACACCGCGCCCAAACTCTACATTAGCTAATTTGCTGATCTATGACAGGAGACTCACCACCAAGCTAGGTATAAACAATGTAACTATAATTTAGTTCGATGAAAGCAACAATCAATAAAGCTAATAAAGCTCAAATTGTAGTATATTCTGGTATCGCAAACCGAAGCAGGAATAAATTACCTCTGCTGTAGATTTAATGTCAATTCAAAGAAGCATTCGAGTGACGGACAAACATGCTTTATGTTATTCGTTCCAGGACTTTGCGTTATGAGTTCGAATTCCAATAAGTTCAACGTTGTTCTTACTACATTCATTTTACGGAAAGTCGTACTATTTTGTAATTTAAGGTTACTTATAGGCTTGTAAATGGATTAGTCAGGTACACACACCAGAAATCAGATTGAGATAGAGTTGGTTTTGGTGATATTAGATTTCTATTAAGAATTTTAAACTGGGTATCTCAGAAAGTTATAAATCATATTTCTAAGAGTGTTTTTTTTTTAGTGCGAATTTTATGTATTTTCTACATTTTTATCTTTTATATTTTTCCACTTATTAGAGTTATTTCCCTTATATTTAAGGGGTTTTCGTAGCGTCTGTTGCCATTAATAGCCGACGAGAATGTATCGTAGCTCTTAGCTCTGGCATTCGAAACTCCGAGTACTATAATGAGAACCTTTTACTGTTTGTTCTAATTTATAACATATATAAATAATCCTATATTTCTCTAATATCGATGTCTCATTCTTTCGTTGTTACATGTTACTATTACTACATATATATATATACATATATACGCAATGATGAATGGATAGATGAATGGATTTCTGCGTGCCCCCTCTTATTTCAAATAACGTATTTCCTGACATATAGAAACATTTTCTAGGTAATAAATTATAATTGAGTATATCGTTTTGTCGAGGAATTGCTTCAAATTCAAATGGAAACGTAAATAAAAATATGTTGTTACTATATATTAATACCAGAAATAATATACAAATATATTTATATCAGAAATGTTATACGCAAAAAGAAACATAAATAGAAATATAAGCACAAGATGTTGAAGCATGTGAACGATTCTTTAAGTAAAATGAGAGAAATTTTCGTGTTTCCATTTATATATTTTCCCATTGTAAGTTTGTTTTATAATGTTATGCTATTTTTATATTAAAGATGTTTGTAATAAAACACTAATGCAGTTTTATGAGATTACTACGTAAGATAAAATATTTCCGATATACTAACATACGTACATATATATATATATATATATATATATATATATATATATATATATATATATATATATATATATATATATATGTGTGTGTGTATATGTATTTATTTATTTATATATTTGTAATATATGTGTGTATATGGGAATGTATAGAATACATGTATACAAATCTCTCTCTCTCTCTCTCGTTCTTTTTCTCTTCCCTGTATGTGAGTGTGTTGCTGAGTTTTTTGGGGCTTTCACATTCAAAACTTCTGACTGGTTTACTGATGAAATAATACAGAGGCTCGCACATTTCGTCACCGAATCTGTAGGGAAGGCCACTACATGGACATGGCTTGGCATGAAAAGGGCCAACCAGTGTTTTACATTCGGAATAGCAGTTGAGTCTTGATTAAAAAGACGGGTCAACTAGGCGAGGCAGGGGTCAATGTTAAAAGACGCGAAACGACTGAAACCTCAGGAACATCCTTCTTATGCATTCTATATCATCAGTTAGATGCATGTTGAAACAGTGAATGCATACATACGTTTGTGTGTGTGTGTGTGTGTTATGTCCACTTTTGCGCAAGGTCAGTTGCTTATGTTATTGCATAATACATTATTAGGATGGGAGCAGCGTGTTGGGGGTGCACGTCGTTATCACGTGAGTGAAATTTCAGGCTTACAATTAAGGACAAAAGTTATTGTGCATAGATTAGTCATCGAACGAATGCCATTGTTATAAATTGTTTGTTGCCAATTACTCTTTGGCGATATATGTACATTCATACAAACTAATAGATGGGTTTCTGGTGCGTATGTGTGCGTGTATGTGTATGTGTGTGTGTGTGTGTGTGTGTGTGTGCGTGCGTGTATGTATATGTGTGTGTGTGTGTGTGTGTGTGTGTGTGTATTTTCGTGATTAATTACGCTGTGCTACTTTGAAAGAAAGTGAACCGTCACATTCCAATGTTGTTAATAAGGTTGTACCTACTGGCTAGTTGGCATTGACTTAAACATTGACAATCTGTTTAAAACAAGCTACGAGTTATTTAACTTGGCAGACAATTTTTTTTTCAAATATACACAACCGCTTACGTTTTTAAACAAATTGGCCAAGAACATAATTAGATTAGTGTATATCTGGTTTAATTTGCGGTAAAGGTATATCTTGATTTGCAGCACTTTATATTACTTACTTATTTATATGGACTTTTCAAAAGTATTTTATTAGTTTTGAAAGTGAAAATGAAAAAACAAAAAAAAAACAAAAAAGAATATCAGAAGTGTTTCATTTTCAACAGAAAACATTTTAACGCTGCTCTGATAAGTAGTAATTTAAAAAAAAAAGAATGTTTGCAACAATTTATTAACTTTTAACTCATTTGTTTTCATAACAAATCCGTATTGTTTATATTTGCATTCTTGAAATCTTCGTAAAATTATCAGTGATCTGGTGGTAGCTGTGAGATAAAAACTGATAACTCATGAAATAAATCTATATTCAAAGTGAATTTTCATGTGATGTTACGGTCAATAGATAATTTATGCGTTGTTCTATTGTAAGAATAGCTTTTCGTAGATGTAATTACTTTAATTTCGACAAACGGTCTGAGATCAAAGCCCATACAAAACAAGTACAGCTTTGAAATTTCGAAAGCAATAGCCTGGGGGCGCTTTCGATCAGGTGTCAGAAGACGTGGGACCGACCGACTAGAAATCATCGTCATGCCAAGTTCATCGTGCAGAACATTCTCAACTCTCTCACGGGACTAACTAATAGCATTAGCTCTTTGATTTATAATCAATCAGCTGTAATCCATCACCATGTGGTGAACACGATCAACATTTTCATCGGTGGTAGTAGTTAGAGGAGGTCCAAATCTTGGATCATCTTCGAGACTCTTCGTTCCCCTCCTAATTTCAGCCGCCAACTTTACTACTGTTGATAAAGCTGGAGCGTCATCCCCTAATGTAGCAATCTTGTTAACATGAACACTTTAGGTGGCTAAACGCTTTTTCTGCAGGTACATGATAGCAGCATGATGCCAAATTTTATCTATTTTCCAGAGGATTCGCTATTTGAAGTTTTCTTCTTAACAGTGAGGTATTAGTTTACCTGGAAAGAACCAATGCAATTATTAATAAGAATAATTGAAATTAAGGCATGCTTATATGTCTTAGTTTCGTTTTTATCTCTGTGTGTGTATGTGTGTGTGTGTGTGTGTGTGTGTGTGTGTATCTATATGAATAATAAATCCTCGCGTTGAAGACGACGATGACGGATGAGTGTTGAGCTGCACAAATAATTTGTTTATAGTGATGAAATGTATGTCAAATCGACATTGCCTGAACAAGTGCACGAGGTACCACGCGTCAGGTGTCGAAGTAATCGCAGAGCAACGTGAAATGAATTTTGCTCAACAAAAAAAACCCGCATCACCTTGTCTAGGAAGTGAAACAACGATCTCGCGGTCGTGAGTGCAACACCCTTACCACTCGGCCACGCGTCCTCACACAGCCCCACACACACACATATATGTATATATATATATATAT
>NC_068999.1:50948880-50950812 GCF_001194135.2 Octopus bimaculoides
ATATATGCGTGCGTATATGCGTGAGTGTATGAATGTGTGTTTTGGGGCGTCTACCAATACCTCGCAATCGCTTGATAACCACTATTGTTTTGGTCCTTTCCCCGTCGCCTAACGGCTCAGCAAAAGAAATCGACCGCCTAAGAGTCAGCAGGCCAATGAGTGAAACAAGTAACCGGTAAAAGAAGCATATCTGCTGTCCATATATTCATTTCTAAAAGTGTGTTCATGACTTTACTCTCGTGTCCGTATTTACGTATTTACGTAGATAAAGAATAGCTGTCTTTTAAACATATATTTATAGTTCGTTTGGCTATGAGTTTGGTATTTCCTTAGATTTTGTTCAGGTTTTTTTATTAGTACTTCACTCTACGTATATTGAATGTATACGCTTGTGAGTGTATATATATATATTTAAGCGTAATGAGAGCAGCTTTTCTTTTAAACATGGTGCTGATTCAACTATTTATGGGTTCAAAGTTTTATCAAATATTTTTTGATATCTCCTTATTAGTTCTTTATTCTTAGCTTGGAATAATATGCGTCCAAGATGCATTAATGTTTAAAAATCTTATAAATCTTATCTTCCTTATATTCTGTGGATGACAGTGGCACATTTATTGCCTTCATTTTATTGAAGGTGGCAATGATCGTGGGAACGATGGTTTCACTGATAAAAATTACCATCTCGCTATTTAATATTAGTTTAAGTGTTAACTTCAAGTTACTTTCAACATCCAATAGGATGGCATCCTTAAAAGGAGAAAGATCAACTAGATAACCTCACCGCGGATGCTGCCCTGATAAAAGCTGTTGGATCACATTTTAAATACATATTATCATATATATCATGAGTCTTAGTTCACCTGTGACTAAACAAAAAAAATAAATACTAAGTATGTTTACGTTTTGGTCGGAAACCCACGTCTTTATTATGAGTAAAAAATATGTAAGTCATTGAAAAACGAAATAAAGTGTGGAGTCTGGAATGTGATGCTGAATCTAGAAAATAAATACAGAACATAGCACATTTGAAATGGGATGTAAGAACACAATATGTAGCAATGAAGAAAATAAGTTGCAGATACATAGAAAAAGGGGAGCATATTTAATAAATGAATTTATGGATGAATAAGCTAATATATTCCTAGATTGAATGGATGACTGGATGTGTTTACGCATGATTTGATATTTAAGTTTGAAGGTAAGAAAATCGGATATATTTCTGCAATCATATCGTGATGAAATACAATAAAATTTAAGGGCGAAAAATATGGGATTGAAAGATAGAAAAAAACAATTCGAATAGAGATAAAATTTAAGGAGCGAATGGAAATTAAATGAAGAACATCTTCTAATATAAAACGTCTCACAGATATAAATAAACAAATAAATAGAAATGTAATATAAAATAAATGGAATACATATATTAATAGAAACAAAACAGAGGATGGAAAATATTCCTTAAAAAAATGAAACAAATATAAAGGGAAATGAAAGAAATTTAAAATTTAAGGAAAAAGTACTTAAATAAAGCATTTAATGCATGGATGAATGAAATAATGAAAGCATTGAAACTTGGGGAATTTATGCATAAATAAAGAAACCATAAATTTCAGAAAATACTGTAGGGGATGGGAAAATATAAGACGGATTATAGAGGTTTCCTAAAAAAAAAAAAATCAAAAACGCATCTGAAGATAAAACAGATAAAACGAGAAATGGGGAGAAAGTTCTCCAAACCAATGTGTGTATGTGTGTGTGCGTGTGTGTATGTGTGCGTGTGTGTGTGTGTGCGTATGCATATATGTGTGTGTGCAATTATGTATGTATATGTGTATTTATGTGTACATGGAGAAAATGAAAGCTGTTTGTTTATAGATTTTTAAATATGTATAAAATTACGAAATATGATTATATATATATATATATATA
>NC_068999.1:50950855-50955011 GCF_001194135.2 Octopus bimaculoides
ATATATTTATATATAATCATATAAAATCATATATATGTATAATTTTATATACACGTGTGTGCGCGTGCGTGTGTAAATAAATTTGCATCATTAAAAAATGAGACAATTTTTTAAAGCCAGTATCACTTGGTGTTTCAACTGACCGGTATGACATTTGTCCAATGCAAAGTACGACATTTCTTTAAATACCGATATTTATCTACCATTATCATATTATCATATAATCGCAGTCGGAAATGGATTATGAAGAATTTAGAAGTTTCCCCGTGAACGTTAATACTGATCGTAATGGGACTGAAAACGGTATCATGTGGTTTAGAAGCAAACTTCTTAACACGCGAGGAATTCTTTTGTATATTCTTCAATACATACACACATACAAGCATACATATGTGTGCGTGCGTGCGTGGGTGCGTGCGTGCGCATATGCGTTTGCTTTTGTATTTGAGTGTGTGTATATCTGTATCCGTATGCATGAATGTGGTGGGTGTTCCAGTGAGTGTATGATCAATATGATTGGACGAACAAACATCAGCAGTGCTGTCGCGATGCAGCAAAGCGGTGGCGTTCTATCGCTCTGTAAGAGATTCACCTACACTCTGAATGACTGACAGCCATAAGGAATCTATCTAAGAATATGTAAAATGATTGTTACTGTTTAATTCTGATCTTGACATGCTTTGTTTTGAAAGAGCTTTTGTTATTTTTTCATTGCGATAATTTACTGGATTATAACTGTTATCTTTGACATCAAACCCTAGAAGTTCTCTATCATTTCTCTCCATAATGCCATATGAACTTTTACGTGGGATTAGCATACCACGCATTAAAAATCATTAAGAATAATTTAGAATTATTATCTATAATCACATGTATTGTACTAGAGAATAGATATTTATATTGTTAACTATATAGATATATACGATTCTTCAACCATTGTACACACTGAAAACTAATTCTCATGACAGACACACACGTATAAGAATAACAGCCATAGAACACAAGTTGATTACATTTCGCATAGGAGAGTTAATTATAAATGTGTATGTGCGTGTGTGTGTGTGTGTATCCTTTTGCATGTATGCATATATATATATATATATATATATATATATATATATATATATATATATATATATGTATTTAAACATGTATGCACGTATATATAATATACACATATATATGTATGTGTGTGTGTGCGTGTATGTATATATATATATATATATATATATATATATACATATGTCGTACTGAATAGAGACTAGCGCTAAATCTACTGTTTCCTTCATCTATTATTATATAGACATATCTGTGTGTGTCCTGTGCGTGCGTATGTGTGAGCACGCGCAAGTGTGTAGTTACTTGTGTTGTTGTACATATGTGTCAGCACGCCTTGATATACTGGGTTATATATATGCCTAAGTGAGTATTAAATGCGCATAAGTTATAGAACCCATAGATATTTATTTAATAAATTGTAATAAGATCTGTACTCTTAGCGACACAAGCAGAAGCAATGTGCCACCCACACAAATACCTACGCATTCATTAATGACTGCCGTGCAGTAATTCCACATATACATGGAGAAATCAGAGTGCTTCAAAGAGGAATCCGTAGAGAAGTTATACATGTAAATAGGCTTAACATACGCCACGTTATTTGTAAAATATTTACACGCGTGTGGGAGCATATATAACACCTATAATATAAAATGGTGTCTACTCACATAAAATATACATTCATATACACTCAGGTATGCATTAATATGATTAACTCACATGCTTATCTAGCAAACCTATGTTAAATCACAAAATCACTCACGCACAAACGCGAACGCGAGCACACATGCACACGCGCGCACACACACACACACACACACACACACACACACACACACACACACAGCGTCCTCTGTATGGTGGGATGGAAAATTTATTTCATGCAAAATTTTGTAGTCTGTTAGCAATTTTTAAGAATATTTAATTCCATTAAACTAAGTTCTAATCCTAATATATATATATATATATATATATATATATATATATATATATATATATATATACATATATATATACACATATATGCTTTATTCACTCATCTTCATTCTATGCTTTCCTCATTCACATTCAGAACTGGAATTACTACTATTGTTTAATAAACGTTTCAATCAGTTTCATTCGACTTTAAAATTCATGGATGCGGACAGCGAACTCATCTTATCAGATATCTAGAGAAGTATAACGGGGTGTAAGATAATTTCATGATGCCTTCTAAATTTTAGGCTTCTATCGGTCAATTCAGGAAATGTGGTGTAAATGTTGCAGATCTGATCCACATGCCCGTTGATAGGTAGTCCGCTGGGGGAGTATGCCATTGATAGGGTGACTGTTAATAGGGTAGCACGTTGATAAGGATGTCGTTAATTGGGAGGTGGTTGATAGGGAAGTAGATTGTAGGGTGGTGGCTGATAGGATAGGCCGTTGTTAGGGAAGTCGTTGATAGGGAAGCGTTTGATAGGGAGGTGGTTCATAGACTAGGCTGTTGATAGGGAGGCGATTGATAGGGACGTCGCCAATAGTGCGAGCTATCGATAGGACATCACTATGGTGGCCAGCTGCGCAATGATGTATTCATTCAAAAACATCAGTACATTGCATTTAATAGCACATATGTTATGGCAGGGTGTTCTCGCGAGATAGTCGCTCGGTGGCCGTTCAGTAGAGTATTAACAGATTAGCGACAGCACAATTCACGTGGGAACAAAACCAGATTTGATGGTATTAGGTTCAAATTGATGCTGGATGATCAGCATGTTCGGATGGTAAGCTGCATAGGCGGCAGAGATAAAATAATCTGCTACCGTGCGTATGGTCAGCCAATCCTAGTATTGTAAACCAGTCAGCTTCCAGTGACCGATAGAAGTTCGGAGATTCTTCTACTTACGTTGTGGCTGTAAGCAAAATTCTTGATGAGCTCTCTACAAGGTTGCTACATGCCCTCTGCAAGAGCAGGGGAGGTATGTCCACTAAGTCGACATTTGTCAAATTGATGGTGAATGATTGAGACAGACTGCAATCTTTAACAGATCCTTCCTGAATCTTACCCATAGCGTGGCCGTTCGTTAGCCTGAAATTGCCAGATCATCATTCCTAAACAGGGTAGCTTAAATACTGAGATTGAAAGGCAGGGGCCAGTTATGCTTACCTAATCTACAAAACACACACACACACACACACACACACACACATATATATATATATATATATATATTACGTATTAGTCATAGTAATCAGAGTTACCTTCATAATTTTAATGAATTAGGTGCATATCTTACCATAAAAGGAAAGTGTTACTATCGATCTATTTTATTCAAGGTAGGCACTGCTTACCTTGGTGGCATGTCCCTGATATAGATATAGATGTAATAAAGATAGGTAGTCAAGTAGTATGTATACGCAAATATGCACACTCACTCTCACACATTAACACACATAAATATATAATTATGAATACAGTTAGCATTGCTTTTTTGTTGTTTTTTTCTCATATTAGCAGATGGTTTCAGAATTCATCACGATTCATGATTATTTTGGCTTATACTGACACATCTCCAGATACATCAAGCTACATATAATTTATTTACTGTGTGACACAAATTACATAAGAAATAATAAACGGCTTATGATTTACTTGATACTAGGAAAAGGAGAAAAAGTATGAAAAGTATAATAAAACTGCTTTTTAATCCATTTAATAAGAATATTACTATATTAAAATGAATAATTCATATATCGAAAGTTTTTTTCTTTCTTTTCTTTTCTGTAAATTAAACGAAACTTTCAGTTGATACTGTATTTATATCGTATGAAATATAATAGACTTCTGAATATGTATGAAAAGGTAATTGTAAAAATCATCCTTCATAAATAATTTGTAATAGAATAAATTCTATATAAGTGAGTAGATTTAAATATTCGTTTATAATATAGTATTTATGAATGATATGCAATTTAGAATTTATATTTTAAACAATGAATATTTGATAAGCCGTTTATATAATTTATTCTTATTTTGTTGAGTTTTTCTAATAAATACTGATTCCAAATTTTAACACAAGGCCAACAAGTTCGGAGAAAGGGTAAGTCGATAACAACG
>NC_068999.1:50955653-50956970 GCF_001194135.2 Octopus bimaculoides
ATATATATATAATATAGTTATATATATATGATATATATAATATACATAAAATATATATGTATATTTGTATGTATTTGTGTGTGAATGTTTGCATATGTCTATGAATTTATGCATGTATGGGAACTGCCTGTGTGTAGGGTTTGGCAGGCATCCAAATCAACGGAAAAAGGGAAAAACACACCGAAGGCCTTGTGGTGCAAATGCCGTCGCTATCGTGGCTGTGTGTGCAACAATATTAGCTCCTGGAATCTCAGTCAACTAATCTGTAACTATACATGGAAAGGATTATGTAAGATTTCTACGCGAAAGCTTTTTATTAAATCGTTTTATGATTCAGTAAACAAAGTCGTTTCCAGCCTCCACCCTGTGACAAAAGTCTTATCATATTAGTTCGTTTTATTCCCTTTAAGTTTCGTTTCATATTGTTCATAGCATTTTTTTAACAGTTTTAATTTTTGTTTTGTACAATTACTTGTTAGATATTTGGAATAACAATACAGCTGCAATAATATGGATAACCTTCTCTAATGTATACTCCAAGATATTAGTTGCAACAAAATAATTCTGTTCAATCCATCAACGATATAACAGCTTCATTCTACTTAGCAATTACCATAAACAGAGATAACGTTAATCTGGCCTCAAACGTAATTTTGGTGGACGTAATTTAGGATAATTTACCGTTTTCTCTCAAAATCTTTGATGTCAAGAACTCTTTTAGTATGAGGCTACTACACTGTGAAAAGATAGTCTTATTCACTAAAGACTAAATTCAGTACAATAGCACTTGTTCAAAGCTCAAATAAGGCGAAATAATCCCTCTAATCCGTTTACTTCAACACCCTTATTTTCTTACACTCCGATTACATTTATAACTTTTTAAATATTTTATAGTTGCGATAAGAGCCCTGCAATGAGAAATTTGTAATTTGGTTTCAATTTGCTTATTAGAGAGGAAAACATGATTACAGACTCTCAGATTCGTATTCTATACCTGTATACTAATATACTGTGCGTATATAGTATATAATTGACATGTACATGTAGTTTATTCGGAAATCTAATAAATATGAATATGTGTGGCTTAGTGTTTAGTGAGTTACACACAGGGCCATATGATAGTTGTTTCAATTACCGGTCTGGGAAGTCCGTTGTGTTGTTGAGCAAATGACTTCATTCCATGTTACTCCTATCCTCCTAGCTAGCTGTAAATGAGTTGTAGCAAAGCACCACCGCTACGTTAGGGAGGTAATGCTATAATATCATTCAGAGAGAGAGAGAGAGAGAGAGAGAGAGAGAGAGAGAGAGAGAGAGAGA
>NC_068999.1:50957724-50962503 GCF_001194135.2 Octopus bimaculoides
ATATATATATATATATATATATATATATATACGTACCACGCTTACAAGAAAGACGCTCTGGGATCGATTTGTTCGACTAAAGGCGGTGCTCCACCATGGCCGCAGTCAAGTGACTGAAACAACTAAAAAATAAAAGAATATATACATGAATTGACATCAGTATTCCCATCATTATACAATTGGGGAAACTTGTATCCTTGTACGGCAACTGACGAAAAGCCTTATTGGTTTCTGCAATACGACGAACGCAATGAAATCACTTATTACATGCAATTATTGCAGCATATATTGTCAGCAAAATACTGTGATATAGATATAAGTCTTTTAAGAGGAACAATAGCTTAAAGGGAACAGTATATTTATCATCGAATCCCAATATTAACGAAATTGTTTTCCAAATATATTGCATTGTGTTTTGAATCAGGGTCATATCGTAGCGATATCTCTAGTTGTTTATTCCAATGCTATAATTTTTATTTGTTCAATAAGCGAACACTGCATTTGTAATGGAAAAAAGACTGCGTTCATCGATGAATCATGCCTTTTATTCTTTTAAATATATGGATGTATTTTCCCTCATAGCTAGCTAAAAGCAGTTTATGGAATAATCTTAACATGAAATTGAACACGTAAAAAAATGTGCAAACATAATAGAAATATACGCGTGCTTGTGTACGTACGTACATACACATATACATACATATATACATACTTAGATTCATACATTCATTCATACACATGAATACATTTATATATTCATACATACGTACATGCGTATATATGTATGTGTGGAGTGTGTGTAGGGGTGTATGCTTGAGTGTGTGTGTACATACACACAAGTACAAACACACACACACGCACGCATGTTTACATATATATACATCTAAACATATATGTACACATATAAACATACAATCAACCACTGAATTCCATGGTATCTAGAAGCCCTAAAAACAGTTCTCACAATTATTGGTTGTATGATTACTATTATTATCATTATTATTATTGAGTGAGAGAGCATTGCATGCCATCAAAGTGACACTAGGGTACAAATATACGAAGCCCAATACATCATGACTACCTGTCTGATTAGGATACACCAGGTGCATGCGTCATAACAATAAGTGCGTGACATGGTAATGACATATTAAGATAAACAGTGCATGACCTTGCAGGTAGATGCCAGTAGGAAATTTCTTCAGCTCCAGTAGCCATCCCGCTCAAAATGTCATTGAATAAGATTTGCTTAAAGATTATGAATGAAACTGCCATGTTTCCAGAGGTGAATTATTCAATTCCTCACAACACAAAGCTCCATCTCCAGTGTGGAGAGAGAGGTATCTATGAACTGAAATCATAAATCAGGGAAATGTACGCAGGTATGCATGAAGGTTTGTATGTATATATGTATGCATGTATATATGTACTCATATATGCATGAATAGGGCTGATCATGTGTTTGCACGTGTAAGAGCTAACGCGGGTAAAATATTTCAAGGAAGCGTGGCAAGTCCTTACGCGTACAAACTTCCCTCTTAACTATTGTTTACCCAATGCAATGCCTCCAAACTGTGTCACCGATGATGTTACTATCAGAATGTAAAGATTCGGAATCCCATAACAATTCTGTCAACCCACCACTGTCGGTTATACAATTTCATCGGAGCTCACGAAAACTCGGCGGAATTTGAACTGTCTGCAAAGAGACAGCAAGTACCGCAAGATATCCTATCAAAACGCTATTACCACTCAGCCACTTCATGTCCTTGAGTGTTTGTGAATGCATGAACACACACACACGCAATACACGCACACACGCACGCGCACGCGCGCACACATGTATATATATGTGTGTGTGCGTGCGTGCATTGCTTGTGCGTGTAAATATGTATGTCACTCGGTATGTAAGTAGGTAGGTAGGCAGCATATAAACCACAACATGGATGTGACATGTTCTACGTTGAAAATTTTAGAAAAGAAAATGAAATAAATCGAAGCATAATGTCGATATGACCTGAATAAAATACTCATCCACAAAAATAAACAGGGGGTACCCCTTTCTAAGTGAACGTGTTTCGTGTCCATTTGACAGTTTCGATATGAATTTATCGATTATTTGGCATCCTCCATTGTTTATATTGTTTTATATTTCATATTTTATGATTTTCAATTTTTTAAGGTGTTTTTTTTTTAGTTTTTCATCAATTTTTAAAATTCTGAGATATTCATGCAATATTTAAATGAATTTTCAGGACACAGAGGAGGAAAATCGTAAAAAAAGAAGAAAAAATGAAAAAAAATGTTTAGAAATAAATGCACATCTTTTTCCTGCATATAAAGAGCAACATGTGAATTATCGACAAGCGCCATGTATTCATAGCTTTCATAACTGGAAGGCAATACTATTTCAACAAGATCATTTCAAAAGAAAAAAACCGAGTCGATTGATGTATTATTATAGCAAAAAGTATATAAATATTAAATAACATCTTATAAATAAACTAGTTTGTGCGTGTATATACATGTGTATGTGAATGAGTGTGTTTATAAATTCGTAGGAGTGCATATGTGTGTGCGATTGCGTGTGTTTATGTGTTGTTTTTAATGCACTTTGTTGAACACCTGGAGCTAAAATTTTGTCTGCACGTATTATGACATGAGACCTGACATTATAAAATGGTCCATTGCTATATTTGCTTATATATTTATTGATTTATTTAACATTAAAACTTTCACTCTGAATTTAATGACATATTTACATACACACACACACACACACACACACACACACACGCACATACATATACAGGCACACAAACACGCTTTATATCTATGTATGTAGATACGTCTATTTATATTTCTATGTGTGATTACCTATCGATATATACATACATACATACATACACTCACATATATACGTATATATATATATACATACACAGACATATATACGTATATACATACATACATACATACATACATACATACGCTCTGTTGTTATAATAGCTTTTACAATATAGATTTCACAACACTGGAGCTTGAACGTGCCACTTTTGAATTAGGCAAGGAAAAATTTTCGATAAATCATCTCTAATTAGTATACTAATCTCTAATTAGCATATTTCAGTAGATTTCATATTTTCTGAAGCATATTACTACTATTCCTCAATTTAGTTAATATATCACCTTCTAGCACAGGAACTCCACACACATTAATATAACCGTTTCGCTTTGCACTTATCTCTGTTGGCATTCATTCAATGATTGATCGTTATATTTCTCAGAATATTATGTTTCGCCACCACATGTTCATCTTTAATAGCATTACTTTATATTATATAAATTTGTCCCTCTGATTTACGTAAATCTTTAGAAACATAATTTCTATTAGCGACGGCTCTGAGAGTGTAGAAAGTTGCCCGAGAATTTTCATTGCAGGGGTGAAACCATTTTGCGTAATCGCTCTTATCTTTCTACACAGCATGAAATTGTATTGAATGACATAGTCAAATTCTACCAGCCACAAACTTAATCGTTAAAGATATGTTCGTAGCTGGAGAGTTAACAATGTTATCGCATCAGTAATAAACATTTAAATTATATATGACAGTACATATAATATTTATAATTGAATGATATTTATAGTTGAATTACATTGTATTTATTCAGATTTTAAGATTAACAAGTTTGAAATAGGGATTATTGTATGTCATTTTAATGGTATGTTAAACTGGTAAGTTGCATAGGGGACAAGAAGTGAGATCATAATGTGTGTTATAGTGTTTGATAATGAATTTCAGTGAGAGAGTGTGGCCCAGGGGCTAGAGCGATGCACTCAGGATCACTAGACCGTGGTTTAGATTTCTGGACGTGTCGATCGGTTGTATCCTTGCGCCAAACGCTTCATTTTACATTTCCTGCGACCATTTGACAACCGACATGTGGCACACAGTCCACTTTACAAGTAATGTTGATTTGATGGAGAGAGAGAGGGAGGGAAAGAGGGAGAGAGAGAGAAAGAGAGAGAGAGAGAGAGAGAACTAATTTGTAGCATAAATATTTCATCACAATAAACAAAGCATCTGTACAGGTTGATTCAGTAAGAATTTCCGACTCGTCATTCTCCGACTCGAGGGGAGACCAACAATAATGGATTTTATACAGAAAATCTAAAGATAGAGATTTTATAATCTGATTGGATACTACGTTAATTTAAGATCGTCAGTTGTTGTGATGTTCGATACAATTTTTGTTCCGGCTCTTTGTGCTCTAAGCTGAAATCTTATCAAGGTAAACTCCATCTTCGTTACCTTCGAGGTCAGAAAAAATAACAATCCGGGGGAACTGTTCAAGTTTCGAACAAAATGCATTGCGACATGTATTCTGCCGCTTCACTTTTTTTTTTTTTTTTTTTAGCTACAACCGCAATGACTATAATTCGAAAGTGTATCGTCCCTAGACGATGAACTTTCTTTTGGATGAACATCGGTGATGTGTAGACGAGAGATATGCATGCAAGAGTAACAGCCATTCTTCTTCAGCATCCTTGTCAAGACCTGCACATACACCTATAAACTTGTGATCAACATTGACTGACAAAGGCCCAAGATGTGCAGTTTAGAAATACATTTTCCAACAAATTGGTTTTGACTTCAGTTCTACTAAGCGTTACTTTGGGCATATGTTGCGTGCTTTAGTCTTGGACCGATTCATGACTGGTGAGTGAAGTAGTAAACGTAAGCCGAGTGGAAGGCCGTCGTAAATATACAATATAATATA
>NC_068999.1:50962564-50963897 GCF_001194135.2 Octopus bimaculoides
TATATAAGATACAGGAAAAAGATGGTTAAGAACTCCAACAGATGATGATGCATAGATAAATTTTTGGTTAAAAGTTACTTATTCATGAGATATTTTTACATTTATTATTGTATAATAGGATATAAAATTTATTTATGCTATGGTTATAGCTGTGACACTTGTCTGAGAAATAAAATTCATTTAAGGAGAATTATATTGAATTGAACTGGTGTATGGAGATGTTAATTTATGTCGCAGAACCTAATAAGATAATATTGCATTATAAGCTATGGTATGAATAAAAAACTGTTGACTCTTTGGTCATCGAACAATTGCGCAAATTTTGAAAACATTATGGTAAACATGTTCTCTGTATCTGCCCCCACACCTTTATTTTCTTTAGGATAAAATCCTTGCAGAAATTCGAGGGCCGTAATTAGAAATATATTATTCACTGTTTGTATGGAAATCAGAGATATTTTTATCGTATAAATTCCTGTGTTGGAATTTTATTTCTTATGAAACTACAATTGAATTGTTAAAAGAAAAAAGTGTCCAAATTTCAAAGATCTTGGTCACGTCAGGCGCACCTCCTATAATGTAAAATATACAATATCATATACATATAAAATGCTTTCACTAAAGGTACAGAGCCTTTAAATTCAAGCGAATTTGAACATAACATAAAACACTATGACGTGCAAGACAGTAAAATAATAGCTATGAAACTAGTGAGAAACTGGTTTGTGTTGTACGACTATGTTTCGATGTCATACAATCAAGCATAAATGTATATAACCTTGTAAATGAGCATGGATGTTCAGATATAGATGTACGTCCCCAAACGAATAAATTCAGCGTTACACAAAATTTCGTATACTGTTATACATACTTTAGGAACTATAGGACAACAGCTTCACCATCATCGACAGAATCAAAACAGCCAGAAACATGGGGAAAATAACAAACACTAGTATATATAACGAACTTGTGTTCCACACGTCGTTTAGATGGTGGACAGCGAATAATACAGACGTGATCGTGATACTGTAAAATGACATGAACAATATTTTCTGTAAGTAGCAGTAGACGCGTGAAGTAATGGTAGCAGATGTACGGTGCTTTGGAGTAGAATGAGATTGCGTGCTTTTCATAAAAGAAGGGGTCATTAAATGATTAAATTAACATACAAAACACGTGAAATATATAAAATTTGTAGATATATGTAGGCATACGTATATATATCTATAACTAACTACCTCTATATATGTATCTCTCTAGGTAATCTCTCTCACCCTCCCTCTCTCTCTATATATATGTATATATATATATATATATATATATATATATATAT
>NC_068999.1:50964358-50966325 GCF_001194135.2 Octopus bimaculoides
TATATATATACATGTACATAGATAAAGAAACATGTGCGTATATATATATATATATATATATATGTATTTATAAATATATATATATATATATATGTACATTATATATATATTATACACACACATATTTATATACCATATATATCATATACATATATTATATATATACATATATATATTTACATTTATACATACACATATATATATAAATAAATATACGTAAGTATATAAGATATGCTTTCAAGTACGTAAATTTATAAGTGTACATAACATACATTCATGTGTATGTGTGTGTGCGTGTGTGCGTGTGTGTGTGCGCGTGCATGTGTGTGCGTAAAGTGATTCATACATCCATGACACCATGTTCTGTTTTGTTGTTCACAAAGGACTCGAAATTGAATAGATTTAATACTTTAATTACAAATCTGAGAAATATATGCAGACTAAAGCCATCTCTCACGATAAACAAAATATTACACACAGTGCTATTATGGCGTTAGAAAATACACTTCATTAAAAAACAGGATCTTAATATCATTAAAACCATCAATAATAGCATAACAGCAAAGCTAGAGTTATAAATATTACTTATGGCGTAGTAACGAGTGAAAAACGTAAGTAATATAAGTTCGTATAAAAGTATGAGACACATGAGGTTTACTTAAAAATAAATGATCGTCTGAAAGTTAATGTATTTGTCAAAGAATATTATCAATTTATTTGTACATCAAATCGCCACCTTGACATATAATGGCGTAGCTTTTCCAAAGTATTCTGTAATTTGATTTATTTCTTCCAAATCATGAAGCATAAGTCTGAAATTCTTAAGTAATATAAGAAATCAATGTTAATGAAGAAGTTGTCTAGTATTGATCTTACGGTTATCTTTAACAGATAAAGTTTCATGTTAGTCTAACACTGTACGCTGGCGAGAAAATAATGGCAGACGACGATTGTATTTATTCTGATGTCACCAGATACAACTTTGGTGTCAATGGATTAGCTCATTCTTTTGTTTATATAAATAACTTTTTTTAACTAAATCATGCAAACAAATATATAATTGTAATTACATCTTATAGGAAATATTTAGCCACTTCTCAGCATATCATATACTTTGCTATATACTCCGAAACATTATCGAATATTTAGAATGATCCGAGACCAGTAAACAATCTTAGTATCTTCTCATGACTCCTTCCACATCCCCAGAAAAGAAAACAAGCCGAAAAAGGAGCATTTATATAGTCACTCAGTCTGCTAGAAACATCAGCTGAATTAACTTCAACCCACACCAAACTTTGATAAAATATGAACACTGGATCTGAAAAGCACAATACGATGGTAATAACATGAAGGATTTTGAATTTAAACCTACTCAGTTGCCCGAGGTGAAACATCAGAAGAGAGATAAAACTGAAATGATGTAGATTAAATTATAAAATAATACGATGTGAAATAATATCTATGAACAGTTTCATGGGGGATACATAAACTGCAGATGACATATAATAAAGTCGTAGTTGGGCCACTGCAGTAGACACCTTCCAAAGTTATAACTACGACCCAATACTGCATTAGTATATGGATTACGGATCTATCTATCTTTATATATTTCTGTTTTTATTTAGAAAGCTACAATAACGAAGTCATTTCACAGACACTAAATAATAAATTTCACAGGATACGACCTTAAACTTGACACCGCTCTACTAAACGCAGAAAATTTCTGTCTCACTATTGGCTATAAATACAGTTTTTTCGATTTTTAAACCACTGTAACTTTTCCCTCCAATTTAATTCTCCACAACATTATACCTTCATATCAATTAGACTGTAAAGCTTTATTTTTATAGCGGATTTTCAGATCTGTTACTGTCTTTTAAAAAATGCATATTTAGCGAATGAAAAAATCTAGATCCTGAATATATATATGTAAATATATATAAATATATATATATATATATATA
>NC_068999.1:50967610-50969841 GCF_001194135.2 Octopus bimaculoides
TATATATATATATATATATATTGCTTGCTTCACGACTGTTAGGAACGTGTATTCACTTTTATCACTTGTAGTATAGTATACAGACCTAGTTCTCCCAGAAGTAAAATCCTTTTGCACTCCATTCATCTAAAATCTCGTCCATGACAATGCCGGCGTGGTGTTTACAGACAAGCAGGTTTTTACACAGACTGATATAATAAGAGACAAGTTAAGCATAATGGTCATTACATGTTATTCCTTTATTGTGGCAAATTTGGGAATTATATTGCGATTATTTAATTTTACTAATGAGAGGATAGTACTGTAGAAGGTTTCGAGTGTGAAGTGATATCAGATTGTGACATTATCTTACAATTTTGTCACAGATTGCTTTTAGCCTCTTCTTGATCACTATTTAAATTCCGGAAAAACTCAATGAAAACCTTTTCATCGTGTGAACTAAACTTTTCCTAAAAATATTATCTCTCTACACGACAATATACAACAATAGTCAACGGAAGTGAGTTACAACTTGCAGTCGACTATGGAAAATTTTAGTAAATATATGCTACTCAAAACACAAATCCGGTTCATAGCAATACATACTAATGCCAAATTCTAAGGATTTTGAACCGATCCTCATTTTTCTAAC
Organism: Octopus bimaculoides; assembly: GCF_001194135.2. Taxonomy (NCBI): domain Eukaryota; kingdom Metazoa; phylum Mollusca; class Cephalopoda; order Octopoda; family Octopodidae; genus Octopus; species Octopus bimaculoides. The sequence goes on from NC_068999.1 coordinate 50,968,242, forward strand.
ACCCATCATTAACGAAATTGTAATCTTGTTGTTGAGGAAGTGGAATGAGAACGAAGGTCAAGTGCAGTAAGTTTCAGTTAGTTACTTGTCCGGTATTATTTCGGCGCCTCAAATTGAGCCGCAAAGCTATTTACTTGGTTTCGCCGACTCAACCAGAAATTGCATTTATTTTAGTTTGTTTGGCATCCTGGAGTTGTTTTTACCAGTAGTTTTTATCCCGCTGTGATTTATAGAAATGGCTCTGTCTTTTTCTTTCCTCGATAGAACAATATTATTCTTCCTCAGTTGTTTTCACATTTTGTCGTTCGTTTCTCCGTCAATATCCTGTTGTTTTTAGGAGCAAATGTGAATTTAAGAAACTGCAACCGGCCAGTTGCCTTGTGTGCGGATATTCAACTTTCATAGTCTTTAAATCTTGATCTTTAAAATATCTGGTCCAAATATACTACTTCTTTCATTTTCAAACTAGTTAGATCTGGACTCTCTAACTTATCCAATAAAGTCATTCTAAATATAAACAATCGCGTGATCGTAATCTTGAAGCTGTATTAAAATACATGATTAAATAAGATTTATATTGCGATTAAATAAGCTATATACTTTACTGTCTGAATGTTAAAGTTTAAACCTGTCTGTACACTTCTAATGGTCTTTTATTTTCCAGCATATTCCCAACCTTATTTTCCAGCATCTTCCCAACTGAATGGTTTGAAATTTTCTTCGTGGGCTGTGTTCTGTTGCGTTGTATCTACAATCATTATTGCTCATGTCAGTGGCCTAATGCTCAGACAAATTCTTTCTCATTTTGGTACAAGGCCAGCAATTTTAGGGCAAGGGGCTAATCGATTACATTGAGGCCTAGTGTTCACCTGGTATTAATTTAATGACCCCGAAATGAAGGCATGTAACCTCGATCTCAGCAGAACTTGAACTCAGAACGTCAAGAAGGAAGAGATGCAACTAAGCATTTTGTCCGGCGTTTTAACGATTATGCCTGTTCACAACCTTAATCAGCAAGAATAATATTGAAAACAATAAAACATTACTAGTGCTAAAACCGATGGTAATAGCAATAATAATAGTAATAACACCAAAACAAACAACAGCTACAATAATAACAATAATAATAATAATAATAATAATAATAATAATAATAATAATAATAATAATAATAATAATAATAATAATAATGATGATGATGATAATAATGATTACTATTATTATTATTATTATTATTATTATTATTATTATTATTATTATTATTATTATTATTATTATTATTATTACAGCGAAAACAAAGTAGTATTGGAACGGGAAAAAATGGAGGATAATTCTTCTGAACGCAAAGTAAAAATAAAATAATTGTACGAAGACATTCGTACATAATTGTTAGTTTATTGACAAAATAGCCATTATACATATTGATTATTTTGTTTCATCAATAGAATTTGTTCAAGCATTGTAACATATATTTTTCAAAAGGTCAACCAGAGCACTTACATTTCTTCATTAATACTGCCCCATGCACGACAATGTGTCGCCATTCAAATATGTATGTATGCACGCATACGTATATATATATATATATATATATATATAT
>NC_068999.1:50970748-50971801 GCF_001194135.2 Octopus bimaculoides
TGTGTGTGTGTGTGTGTGTGTGTGTGTGTGTGTGTGTGTGTGTGTGTGTGTGTATGTATGTATGTATGTACGTACATAAAGATGTTCGGAACGAGTTTAACTCACCGATTACAGAATATACGTCTCTCTCACACGCTCTCTCTGTCCCCCTTTCCCTTTGTATATATACACTCCACACACGCATATATATATAAACATGTGGATATGTTTGTATGATGTATGTGACTGTCTATGTGTACTTGCAATGGTATGTATATATACATTTATATCTTTTGTGTGTCTAACTAGAGCGAGGGTGGAGGAATCATGAACGATAAAACAATAGAGATTGCATAGTGTTTAAACATTAATTGCTAGATTACAAACACATGCAACAAAACTAAGTCAAATATGCGTGCTTAGTAAACTGTTATGTAAACTGCTAAATATTTCATGAACTGATCAATGAAGTTTGACGTTGCGCAATTAAATTAGAACGAATAAAATATAACATAATGCATACATAGTTAAATATTTGTCGTTGTTTATTCACTAGAGCAGTTCTCAGATCAAACGTTTTTAACCAGCGGCGATCATGTCTATTTATGACCGCATTATATAATGCGTGTTTTCGTCATTTTATATAGTGGGGTGTTAGGAGTGGAACTGAGCTGATATTTCTTGTATTTTCAATCGACAGGATTTGCCCCCTTTTTTTTGGTTTAGCTTAAAGCATCTGTGGTCGTATCTGCCTCACATGCAATGCCGATTGTTCTGTAGAGATGTTGACGCCTAAATGGTGTTAAGGTGTGTATGGTTATCGTACACAACACGGTTGATGATACTTATCGCTTTTAAACTGACGATCAATGAGCTTTTCGTCCACATGCAATATCAACAGCATAATGCATACAGCAAGAATAAATTTCAAAACAGAATACCAACCCTAAGTATCTTCATAAATACACAAACACACTCTCAAACGCACATACGAACACACAAGACACACACATACACGCCCACACAAACACACACACACACACACACACACACACACACACACACACACACACA
>NC_068999.1:50972165-50974665 GCF_001194135.2 Octopus bimaculoides
TATATATATATATATATATATATATATATATATGTCCTCCATGGACTCTACCATCGTTAGACGAGCTGTGACGGTAACGCAACGCCCGTTCTGGGAATCGAGTCCACGAGCTAGCAATTGTGAGTGAAACATCCGTACTACTAAGCCATGCGTGATTGTGCGGTGCAGGCGTGGTTGTGCGGTTAAGAAGCTTCTTTACCAACCGCATGTTTCCGGCTATAGTAGAAAACTGTTGCCCAAGGTTCCACGTAGTGGCAAATTGGACAAGGGTCTTCTCAGCATTTTATCCAGCATGCCAGTTCACTGCCTTTACAGAAAAATAATATTAATAATAATAATAATAATAATAATAATAATTAAACTACATTGTTTTGTCTTGGTATTCTGATCTTACCTGAATGGAAGTATCATCATGTACGTTGTTCTGTCTTGGTATAAAAGATGGGCTACATTAAATATTCCGTTCAATGCCACTGGTTTGCCTGTCAGTTGTTGGACCAAAACCAGTTGAGCATGTCCCTTAGTGGCTGACGATTTGCGCATCACTGATCACGAGCATAGGTATTTGGGGAGCATCATAGCCATGTATTGAGAGGAATTCTTTGGAGTTTAAAGAATTCCCCTCTGGAAACATGGGTGTTTCGTTCATCACCCTTAAACAAGCCTTATTCAGGGACATTTTGAGTGAGATGGGTTATTTAACCCGAAGAAAATTCTAACTGGGTCCTACCTGCAAGGTCATGCTCTTTTTGTCTTGATATAAGGTCACCATGTCGTGGACATGTGGTTGTGATGTATGTGCCTGGGTTGTGATGGGTATATTGGGTTTCGTATAATTGTACCACTGTGTCACTTTAATGGCATGCACTGCTCTCTCACTCAATAATGATAATAATAATAATAATAATAATAATAATAATAATAATAATAATAATAATAATAATAATAATAATAATAATAATAATAATACAGGGAACTGTGAAATATAATATTTATTTGGCAGATATTGAACTCAAAACATACAGAGAGAAAACTAGATGCAGCAAAGCATTTCTTTCATAACATTGTGGGATTTTTTAAATATCCTATTTTATTTTATTTTATTTTTTTCTATATTAATAGAAAAGGAGTAAGAGGAAGCGTTGGGTTGCTAACGAAGGAAAGAACAAAGAAACGAAAAGCGTTTGTCATAAAATTTAAAACATGGCAGAAAAAAGAGAAAGGAAAACATTTCGTGTATGATCACAAAAACATAAAAGAGAACGAGCGCGATCAAGTATTATGGAACAGTGGTTCGGCTACGCAACCGTAAAAAAAAGATGAGCTGAAAGGAAGTAGAAAGAACTCTCTAAAGTAACAGAAGAATGAAAATTTCAAACGAAAAGCAAAAGGCAAATAAATATGATAGCAGTAACTATAATAATAAAGTAGCAGGTATAAATTAACTGTGTCACTATCTCTTTGATTGTGATCCCATTAGAAAATAATCAACGTGGTGCCAGCGTTGCAATCCTCCAGTGTAAATAACTTGATAAATGACGTGATTAGAAATAAGATCAACAACGATATCGATACAAATACCAAGAACAGCATAGTATGAAGAATAATATCGATAGGATGCGGAGAACAACAAACTAAAACATGATGTTTATTTAAGAAAATAGTAATCAATGAAACATAAATAATAAAATTAAAATTAAATTTTCAAATTGAATACAACGGGAATGTCATTTAAAGTCTAAACTAATCGGCAACAATAAGAACAAGAATGATAATAACAACAGAAGTGGAATGAATGATATTATACTGTGCATCAACTCGTTCTTTTGGTGTTCGTAAGTTATCAAAATGCAGAAGCCTGTCATAGGGATAGTGGCGTAAGATGATACCTTAATGCTTCAAAATAGATACAATCCCTATCATAGGCGCAGGCATGTCTGTGTGGGGTAAACACACACACACACACACACACACACACACACACATATATATATATATATATATATATATATATATATGCATATGTATGTATGTATGTATATATATATTTATATGTGCATATATATATATATAGATAGATATACAAAGTCGACCTCGGAGAAATTTGAACTCAGAACGTAAAGGCAGACGAAATACCGTTAAACATTTCGCCCGGCGTCCTAGCGATTCTGCCAGCTCACTGCCTTCCTAATTCAATAAAATGTCACCCTGAGGGTAACCGTACCAGTATTCACTCAAATAAGTCCTTAATAGCGTGGCTCTAATTTGCATCTTGTCACCCTTAGCAAATGGAGACTAATTTGCGTTTTATGTTTTTAAAAGCGGGTACATAATTTGAATGCTCCCTCTCTTTTTAGGGAAAATTCTTTTGCATATTTTCTGTCTTATTTGTGAGTACATCATTTTTATATACTGTAACAAATGAATCATTTTTTTTTTATATTTACACTTTAATTAATTTAATTCTTTTCTTTCTCCTTTTATTGTAGATGACGAATAA
>NC_068999.1:50978950-50979760 GCF_001194135.2 Octopus bimaculoides
CTTCTTCTTCTTCTTCTTCTTCTTCTTCTCCTCCTCCTCCTCCTCCTTCTTCTTCTTCTTCTTCTTCTTCTTCTCCTCCTCCTTCTTCTTCTTCTTCTTCTTCTTCTTCTTCTTCTTCTTCTTCTTCTTCTTCTTCTTCTTCCTCTTCTCCTTGCCTTTCGTTTTTCTTCTATTTTTCTTACGACTTTTCTTATATTCCTTCCTCGCCTTTCCCATCTTCCTTCACCTCTTCTCCTCCTCATCCTTCTCGTTCTCTTCCTTCTTCATCACCATCATCATTATCGGTATAATCATCACCACGGTCATCATCCATATGTTCATCATCATCATCGTCGTTGACATCATCATCATCATCATCATCCTCATCATCATCCTCATCATCATCATCATCATCATTATCATCACCATCATTGTCACCTTTGTCGTCATATTTGTTGTCATCACCACAATGTACATCATTGTCATCATCTTTATCATTCACCTCACTAGAATTAAGCCTTCCGTTTGGGCTAATATGAAGCGGAATTTGTCTGAAATGTTTCGCTTTATATCGTCATTAATCATCATTTTCCCCTATAATACATTGAGCCTAAATAAAAGCAAAGACATAAAATTAGTAATTACGTCATATGTAAACAAACATAAATGTCTAAATTTTATTGCATCGAAAACACGAGTCTGGCAATGAGAACAAACATATCAGTACTAATGAAAAACCATAACGTAAACGCTTTAAAATAATAGATAAAATATTATGGCTATAATGATGATGATGATGATGATGATGATGATGATGATAATGACGTTTGT
>NC_068999.1:50979909-50983692 GCF_001194135.2 Octopus bimaculoides
ATATTATGGCTATAATGATGATGATGATGATGATGATGATGATGATGATAATGACGTTTGTGATGATGGCAATTATGATGGTGATGAAGACGTGATAATAATAGTAATAAGAAGAATTATAAGAAAATTAACAATAGTAACATCACCATAACAACAACATCAACCACTACGAAAATAATGATGATGACGATGATGATGATGATGATGATGATGATGACAACAGTAATAAGAAAAATAAATAATAATAATAATAATAATAATAATAATAATAATAATAATAATAATAATAATAATAATAATAACGGTTGTAATGTTAATGCTCTTAGTAATAACAGCAACAAAAATAATTCCCAAAATAATAATGTCAGGCATTATACATTTCATCGATTAGGTACTTTTTTTTTTAAAGTAGAAAACCAGCAGCCTGATATTATTTGGAGAGCTTTTAACGAAATTGAATAATACATTATAATATGACAATATAACTTCTGTTACAATACCTTTCAAAACATGCAGCGAGAATATTCAATGCCATCTATTACTCGCCCATTATCACTGCCTCTCAAACATCTCCAATCCACTTTATAACCCCATTATATTCTCACATTATTGATTTAAGCAGATTTCTTTCCCATTTCTGTTTTTCTTTTTTTCTTTAAGTTTTCGTCTTACCTGTTTTTGAATCAAAACAACAACAGTAACAACAAAACGATAAAGAATAGAAAATCCAATTACTTATTTTACTATCAATACTAACAAATAGTTGATCGATCATCATTATTCTATTATTCTGATGAGGATTCCATTCAGTCCACTGCTTAACAACGTTTACTATTTAACATTATTGTCTATATTACTACACAGAAGTCCTAGGTTGTGTAGGAATATCTCCTTCTTTAGCGTTCTTTAGTTACACACACACACACACACACACACACACACACACACACACACACACACACACACACACACACACACACACACACACACAAGACATACATAGACAAACACAAACAACACACTCGCAGACACAGACACGCATAAATATATATACATGTATATACATATATACACACACACACACACACACATATATATATATGTATGTATGTATGTATGTATGTATGTATGTATGTATATATGCATGTATTTATAAATAAACAACGTGCATGCAAACTGAGAAACATGTTTATACATACACGCATGTAGGTATACATGTATGTATTTATATAAATTTTGTGCGCCCTGTCAGACAGTATGGGAAATGTTATTGTTTCTAGGAGAGAATATTTAGGCAGCTAATGCAATTGAGAACCTGCCTGGACCGACGTGTTAATGAAAAACCAAAGAGGCAACTCATATGCACTCAGCAGTATTTCCAAATTGCCTTACGCAGCTTCATTTCTACAATGAAGCAGGGATGATTGTATAAGCATAAACGAATTTTAGTCTATGGATACACTATGCTGCTTAACGAGTTGTACATTAGCAAATGTTGGAATTAGTAGGATGATTACAAATTGTGTACATCCAAGTGGCTGTAGTAATACGTTGTTGAATTATACTTTTCAATGAACCTGAAGAATTTGTTTATTATTTCCTTGTCCTCGTAAGTTTGCAAGGCAAGATAACGTCCAAGATATTCTTTTCTGCTCGAGGCACAAGTCCCGAAAGTTTGGGGAGGGGGCCAGTCGATTAGATCGACCCCAGTACGCAGGCATACCATCGTGCAGAGCTTGGAACAGGGAGACGAAACGATTAGAACATCCGAAACAATCAAGTACCAGTCACACGGCTGGTCTTGCTTCTCTGTCAAAAGCATTTTCCATATCATAGAAGACATCGAAAAGTGACCTTTGCGGTTCTCGGCACTTACCTTGAATCTGTCTGGAACAGATCAGGTTTATGGCACCACGGAATTCTCGGAAACCATGCTGGGACTCTGGAAGAATATGACGGACTTGCAATTAACGAAGGTACATGAAATTAGGCTGCCTTAACGTAAGACAATAACGTACACATTTATCTTACGCAATTTACTAACACTTAAATAACAACATGCTATAACTTTAAGGAAGTTGAATTGTGAATGCCACAAATGTCTTTCTCAAGATCTTTCTCTTGATAACTGAAATGAATAACCCTAAGTACCGAATGTAATACTTGTTACTGATTGTGATCGTTAATAACCTCTGTCTCGGCACGTATGACTTATGTTCTTTTCGCACACTATATATCCACTCACTAGCTATCGAAATATCAACGGTACCCAACCCTTCTTTGCTAGATATTCGTTTGCTTCCTGAAATTATTCTCCAGGTCACCTATTTTTATTCAGACGACAAATTACATGTTCTCAATAAGCATGCGCAGTATCACTCTCAACAGTTGCAATCAATACTAATTCCTGGTCGGTAAAACCATACAAAATAAAACTTTTTTTTCTGCAAATATGTAATGAATGAAGAAATCAAAAATTAATGAATATTGCTAACAACTAAATTAATCTGCCTCTGAAAACTTTTATCAGATGACATAACATGAATATCGTGTGGACATGACCAGACTCATTGAGCGGTGCTGTATTGCATTATGCACATTACGCATTCTATTGTAACTAGTGTCGTAATGAAATCATTCGCCACCAGCAGAGTGAATTGTAAAACAATCAACAAATTGTCAGATTCGTTTGTATGTGCGATGGAAGTCTTGCATTATTCATTCCTCCTCTCAGCGCTGCTCAATTTGTTTCTGATTTTTATTAGTCTGAAATATTTTGAATAAATTAAGCTTGCGATTGTCCAAGGATAAAGGGACTTGGGTTACTTTTATATGCCTATTTTGACATCAACGTTCTTTAGTTTATGGGTGCAAAGATATATTTCGTTCTGAAGTTTGATGGTTTAAGGAGCAGCAGTCGAAAAAGAAGGAAGTGAAGAAGAGGGATGGGAAGAAGAGGGATGGGAAGAAGAAGGAGAAGAAGAAGAAGAAGAAGAAGAAGAAGAAGAAGAAGAAGAAGAAGAAGAAGAAGAAGAAGAAGAAGAAGAAGAAGAAGAAGAAGAAGAAGATTATATATATATATATATAATTTAAGTAAAGATAAGATCCATGGATCAAGGTGTAGGAAAATAGTAAGCATACACACACACAGTTTTTTAATGAGATCTAATAACATCTAAGCATGTGTTTTGTTTTCACCAAACACCTCTGAGAATAAGATACACTGATACATGTATTGCCATACTTTCGCACCAAACTGAATAATATAATACTATTCGAGTTACCTCCCATGGTTAGTCTCTGTTAATCTGCGAACGCAAGAAGTCCATCCTATTCTTTTGCACCTCTGAATTTTTTTATTTTTTTATCGGTGAATGAATGAAAAGTATAGTGTATATAATTTTTCTATTTCGATATCGGAAAATAGAATAAAAGATTTAAGAATTTTAAAACTTGAAAGTTACTGTAAATATTTACATTAAAAATTAAAATAGAAGAGGACGTAGCGTGATTGTTGTTCTTAAATATACAACCACAATATTTAAGAAAGTTTTGTAAGAGATTTTAAACATTTGTTGAAATATTGTTACTAATGACCGAAATGATGGGTTAATGTATGTACGTATGCATGTATGAATGCAAATATGTACGTATGCATGTACGTATGTATGCTTGTATCTATCTATCTATCTATCTATCTATCTATCTATTTATCTATCTATCTTATATTTCCCTCTGTCTTTCTCAATATATATATATACAGGGGTTGGACAAAATAATGGA
>NC_068999.1:50984726-50991537 GCF_001194135.2 Octopus bimaculoides
TATATATATATATATATATATATATATATATATATATATATATATATATGTACATATTTGTATGTATGTATATATATGCTTGTGTGTTTGTCTACACACACACGTGTGTTTGTAAATTTATACTGATTTAATATATAATACCAATGCACAAGGAATGAAATATATATTGTAAAATACAGCTACTAATGCGATACAGTCAATATTTTAGCCAGATAAGATGGCGGAAGCAATGCCATACACCGCATTTATGTACGCGGTTTTCTTCTGTCTGTATTGCTGGAAATAGATCTGGCCCTTTCGAATGTCAATTTTGTAGCTTCCAGGCCGGTTTATTCACTATACTGTTTACTGGAAAATCCTTTCATGTCTTCTTTACTTATAACATAGTTTTGATTCGGTTGCAAACGTTTTGCCGTATCCGGTTTTGTTCTTTAAATTTACAGAAACTTTAGAGTGGCCTTTGTGTTTACTTAGTATCGACTAAGAGGGGATCAACAAGTATACCGAACGCAACAACCTCATCAGTTGTGGATTTTGACGAAAAATAAAAAGAAAGAAAACCGTTTCCACTTCTCAGCCAAAATAACAAAAAGAAAGAAAGAAAGAAAGAAAGATAAATGCACAAACGATCCATTAGAGTTATTAGACTAATACGTTATCGTATTTATCTCTGTAGCTTTTTTCCTTAACTTCAAATACACTCTCACATGTGTTCCTCTTAAAGAAATAAAATGTAAAATAAATCATGAGATTTTGAAGAATGCACTTAACTAGAAAAAAAAAACTACCATTATGTTTTATATAACCATTTACATAATAATAAAGGATTTCTCTGTCGATGAACGAGCATTCTTTGGATGTCAAACATATAGAGCTTGTTCGAAAGACTGCAGGATTCAGTAACAGCATCACGTGACCGAAAATGCCCAAGAAATAAATGGCAACAGCATTTAACTTATATACGTTGAGAATGATCATTTTGAGTTTCGGTATAGGTGTGTATGATGCTGATAATATGCTTCTTTATTCGTGTGCATGTACTAGAATGCGAACATGTGTGATTCTGTAAGTCAAATACAGAGAAACAGCATATGTGTTTATAAATCTAAGCGTCTATCGTTTCAGAAAATATGTTTTTTATGTTCACGTAATTGCTTGTGTAGTAATGTGTTATTCTATATTCCAGAAATACAGGGATCGTATATAATATAATATATATTAAGTGAGTACCAACTTATCTATCACATATGTATGCATGTACGCACAAACACATACACAGACTCACATATATATGTATATACAAATAAACATATACATCCACCTACCCATGCATACAATCATGTGTATACACACACACACGCGCACACACACACACACACACACACACACACACACACACACACACACACACACACACGCACAAACACACGTATTTATATATATTAGCGATTCGAAATTACACAAAGAAAATTTCTTAACTTCATTAATCCTTTGTCCCGATCTTTCTTCATTAATTAAGTCTTCATTATTTACGTCATTGTAGCGCTGTTTCTGAAGAGATGGATCTCGTAGCACAGATTGTTTTGTGAAATGACTGAAATGATTTCAAGCAGGGATGGAAACCGCAACACTCATCTGCACCACTTTTCCTAAGTTTACTTACGAGTTTGGAGAGTTCACAAATGATTAATTATACTTGCAGTTATTCGAAAGTATGCCTTGTGGATTAAAAAGTGCAAAAAGCGAAGTTTTGCCACTAACTGTAACTAACCAGGGGATTGGGAAGTAATTTTATTTTTATTAGTGAATAGTTGTTAACAATTTTATTAGAGTCTTCCGAAGGAGGATAAAAAAAAGAAAAGAAATGTATGTATAAAACTAAAACTAACATAGCTATCAACGAGAAAATCGATGACCGTTCTGTAAAAATTCCGTTGAGAAATCTCCAGTTTCATGTATTTTAAAATCCAGAACTTTAGATTTTTCTCTATTTACTGATAACCTTTCGCTTCATCTTTATTTTCTTCCCTCACATACGAGATCTATAACTCGTTTGTCATGCCACTCGTAAATCTTCGATAAAACCCGCTAGAGATAAAAAGAAAACGCTTAAATACACTTTAAAAGTGTTTTTTCAAACGTTAAAATCTTTGTTCAGATATCGGCGGTTAAAAGTTAAAGAGTAACGAAAAGAAAACATCAATAAAATTATGTAGTGCGGGGCATAATTAAACAATGATACGTTACTCTTTATTACTAGTTTTGTTTTAATTTAATTTAATTTTGCGTGGTTTTATTTTTAATATTCATAATCTCTTGATATTCTTTCTGATATGGAACTGTCTATATCTCCCGAGGCTACTGTTTGCACGCATATCTAATTTATAATGAACTCTAAAAATTAAAATAAACTATCAATAGAAATATGATATGAAATATTAAAATTAGGAAATGAAAGAAAATGCTAAAGCTAAAATGTGTATCATATTTTTTTTCAATCTAAAATCTCTGTTGTTCTGGTTGTAGCTGAAACTACTGATATTAATCAAATATTATTTTAGTAAAGTTATAATGTTTCAATTGCATGAATGCCGGTTCGTATTGTAAAGAAAACTAAAAAAATAAAACAACAAAAATTATATGAAAGAAATAAATAAAAGATTGCGAAACCATTGCTTAAACCAAAAAAGCACATTGTGCTAGGAAGGAGGCTTTACCTTTGGGGTGAGAGATAAACCATTTGCTTTATTCAGTGAATGTTCAATGAACCCCAACATGTAGCAGAGATTCATGAACGAACACTGAACATAGCTAAAATAGTGCCGAAGAGAATTGAAATGTTTTGATCTGCAGTTGGACATTATAAAGGACTTAATCACTAAATACCCACTTTAACAATGCTTTGATTTCTTCCCTAACGTGTTACCAACGAAGCAAATAATTTTCTTGCATCGTTATGAGGTAAGTGAAATGGAAGCGGTTGTTAACAATAGAAATATTAATAATAATTATTATAGCTGACTCTAATACAGTTAATCGTCATTCTTAACAAAGCTGGCTTTAATAATGATTTCTAACTTTAGCTTAATGTCATGCACATTTTTGTCATTCTTCGTCGAGCTTGTGATATTTAGCCCGGGTCAAACCATATCGTGCAAACCTGTGATCAAAGGCTTTATTCTCTTAGATTCTTGCCCGTCTTTCAAGCATTGCGTATATTCAAATACAATATCCGACGTCACCTTCCCTTTCTGTGTTACTGATGTCAATTTTACGACTTTTCTATCATATTGGAGCAAACACGTAGGGAAATCCATAATAGCTTTGTTAGCATAGGCAAAACCGAATGAAATCAACTCTAGTGTACAAGTGTCCTTTATTTCATCACCCCCACCGGGAAAGGCTTGGCAAAACTTGAACTCAGAAAATAAATAGAAGTTTATGAATACATTTGATTTTAGTCAGATGCAGTAAGATTTCTTTCATTGATTAATCTTAGGTGTTTAACTAATTTATATAAAAAGAAATTAAAGACTTCCAAATCATTACCGCGTCGAGATATCAACCGAGAATGCAAAGAAAGAAGAAATCTCTTCAATAGTTATTTACATTATTTATATTTGACGGATATTTGTCCTCATTTTGTTTGTTGTTAACACAACGTTTCGGCTGATATACCCTCCGGCTCTTAACCACTACGCCATATGATCGTGGGCATATGGCGTAGTGGTTAAGAGCACTGGTTACTAACCTGAAGATTCCGAGTTCGATTCCAAGCAGTGACCTGAATAATAATAATAATAATAATAATAATAATAATAATAATAATAATAATAATAATAATAATAATGATGACATCAAAAAATACCTTAGGAATGAGAACTCAGGTTCGAAATTTCGCCAAGACACCTGATGAAGGCTGGAGAGTATACCAGCCGAAACGTTGTGTTAACAACAAAGAAGATGAGGACAAATATCCGTCGAATGTAAATAATTTAAATAATGTATATAATTCCTAATCTCTTAAATGTAGAACTGTATTATCTTTGATAGTTGTTTGTAAATTAGATACAGGGCCAACAATCGTTAGGTGTGTATTAGTGGGATCAACGTCGATTATATCCCCTAAAGAATTTACTTGGAGGTGTATTTTGTCGACTCTGGAAAATGAGGAACAGAATCGTCCTTAGTTGATTTCAAATCTTACAATTCTATCTTCGAGTTATATCAAGGTTTAAATTTATGAGTTTTCATAATGTACGCTATACGAGATATTACCTTTTTGTAACATATTCTATTATAATACACACATACACACACGCGTGTGTGTGTAGTGATATGCATATACACACATACTTATACATGTGTAAGTTCGTGTGTATCAGTGTTAAATTTCGATGGATAACACAGCTTATTAAAATACATATTATTGTGGATTGGGACCATATATAATGCATTATGCAAACGTTTCTTAATTTACATTTTACTTCCAAATGCATAATTAATATCAGCAACAACTTTACACTATCTGTGGCCATCAAAATATCTCTTTATCTCTCATCTGGCTTTAGAAGAATCATCCAAATTGAATTTTTAATTGCAAAAGCTTTCAGTTAATTTACATCTCTTTCGTTTCCAGAAACTGCGAACACAAGTCAATATAGCGTATGCTTCAAAAACTGTTATTAATAATAACGCGTCCTTGAGCATTTCCTCAATATAAAAGCATTTCCATTTACAGTATAGCATACAGCTGAGTATCTCTCTGGACGCCTCATGAAAGTGCTGTATCATCTGCAATATAAACCTGTTTTTTTACTATTTTCGAGTAATCCTTCTCAATATCAATCGGATGCGTTTTCGCTTCATTTAACATAATTAGAATATTTAATTATATGTAATCAGCCTTTTAAACGGAATGCTAATTCAAGTTTAAATTCGTTTAGTTTTCTTTCCGGCTTTTAAAATTCACTGCGAAATCCGTCGAAAGTGAAGTGTGCTGCTAAAATTACAAGAGTTAAGTTCAGTTATGTTGCTAGCAAAGACTACAGATTTATAAATTCAAATATTTCTGCATTAGCGCATAGAATAATAATCAAATTAAAAGAAAATTTGTTTGTAATGTAATTAAATAGATAGACTCTCGTGAGAAATCGAAGATTTAATTGTACTTTACATGCAGCATTTCATTTCGTTAATATTGTTAGAAACAATCACGTAATGCTTAGATCAATATGAAACTAGTTTTAATATTTAATTAAAGACACCCAATCCTGTTTGTTTTTGATATTTGATTTCCTGTTCCTTCCAGCAGCGTTCTTTGTGTAGTCTTATATTATTTGATTAGGTGTACATCCATCGAAATTGGTTTCGTTTTAAGTAGTCGTCCACACATACGTATGCATATGAACGTTTGGAGCAAGAAAAGGTTCTGCGTAAAATAACTACGTATCTAATTAAATAAAGCTATAAATCACGGGCGTATAAATGTCAAAACTGTTGATGTTATATCAAACCTTAGATTATATTTGGTGGAGTTATATATTGTAAACACACAAGCATATACGTTTACCGTTGCTTTTATTATTCATCTCTGATCAGCGTTGTTGTGCTCTGTTAGAATTCGTTAAATATTACAACTGATTCTAATGCTGATATCAAAACATTTCACTTACACGGGTGGGGGGAGATTACAGCATGACGACGACTAGAAATTTCTAGGAGAAACGTTTAATTGATAGCATTAAACCCCAGTGTTTGACTGGTACTTTATTTTATCGAGGCCGTAACGTAGGAAGGAAAATTTGACCTCGGTGCAATTTGAACTCAGAACGCAAAGAGAGAGAATAAACATAGATGCTTTTCGCGATTCTGCCAGGTGCTTTATTTAATCGACAGCGAGGAGTTGAAAGGCGAACTGGAGCAAAAACTGATTCAGCCCTTCTTGTACCCGCACACGTGGTTCGGAACGGAAAGCCAGAGTATTCTATCGATCTGTGCCTCTTAGAATAGATAAATAGAGAGCTGTAGCTGTTTACATTTGCCCCCTGCCATCCCCTGACAACTGGTGTGGGTTTGTTTGTGTCTCAGTAACCTAACTGTTCGGCAAAAAGATAGGGATAACTTAAGTACCAGGATGTAATAAATAAAAAAATTGTTCTGGCGTCTATTTGGTCAACTTAAAACTTACAAGGCTGTGCCTAATGAAATGAAGGAAACAACTAAAAGATAAAATATAGCAGATACGGTTCTGGTCTACGTTGGGCAGAGCTCTAGATTGTGAAAACCTAACTTGAAGCGTATTTAACAGATACAGCATATCTCATTAAAGCATTTTGTTTCATTAATCGAATAACTAGTATATTCAGCGTCGCAGACTATGCAAAATTCATTATGATGCCCCAACCCCCTCAAAGAAAAAAAAACAACAGAAAATTACACTGAACTCTTCTATTTTTCTGGGGTTTAAGTTCTGTAATAATTAATAAGAAATAAATTGAAGATATAAATTGGGAAAAAAAAAATAAATAAAATAGAATAACAACAATTGACTACGGACGAAAAATAAAAATAAGAACCTATTTTAAAATTCTTGATGCAATCAACTATTCCTTAGATATCATCCATTCGTTTGCTAAATCACCATGGTTCATGTTTATATATAGAATAAGCATGGATGTGTATATTTATATTCATCCATCGATGTTTGTGTATTGAGACGTGTAACTATAACTGATATATCAGCAACGAATATCGTGCCTGGTTGTTATGCAAGGCATCTAGTATATATGTATATAAATATATATATACA
>NC_068999.1:50991595-50998638 GCF_001194135.2 Octopus bimaculoides
TATATATATATATGTGTGTATGTATATATATATATATATACGTGTATGTATGTATGTTTTTTGAGTGTGTCTCAGACAATTCTTTGTCTCGTCTCCAAGCAGTGAAGTATATATAAACTCACATTCAAGTTACGGACGAATGAAATTCAATGGAAGATATAAGATGAAGATGTTGAAAAGAACTACCATATCAACGGTTTCACTTTCATTTGCATACATACATACATGTATACATACAAACATACATACATACATAATATATATATATATATACGTGTGTGTGTGTATGAATATATATGTGTATATATATATATATATATGTATATATATATTTATATACATATATACATATATACATACATACATATATACATACATAGAGAAGGATGTACACATTTGTATATTTATGTGCATTCACGTTTGAGATGTACATTTATTCAACGAATATTTTGGGAAGTGTATATATACATACACACATATATATATATCAACATATGCTGATGTACTGTAACCTGTTCGTGTGCTCCTCTGTGTGTATGGCTTTGTATGCTTCCGTATGGTTGTGTGACCGAAGTGTGTATATTTGTGTTTGTGATTGTGGGTGTTTGTGTTTGTGTGTGAGTGTGTGTGTGTGTGTGTGTGTGTGTGTGTGCGTGCGTGTGTGTGTGTGTGTGATGGTGATTTTATAATGCTGTGACGTCTGTGTACATTGGTCTTCCATTTTACGTATGCACATATATATATATATATATATATATACATATATATACATGCGTATATATACGTGTGTGTGTGTGTGTGTGTTTGTGTGTGTATGACTAATTAACTTATCTCCTTTAGACGTCATTCTCAATGGTGAATATAAGTGGACTTTTCCTTGAATAGATGGAGTTTATAAAACAGATGTAAACGCCAACGTTTGTTCAGATTCTTAAACAACTTCAAATACTGAATCAATATTTCATAATATTTCTATCACGAAGTATTTCGCTAATTTAAATGTCAAAGAGACATACCACCAGAGAGAAATGTCGTCTGAAGCAAGAAATATTACTAAACCAAATACTACACCAACGTGTCTTTTATGTGTCTTCATCGTAGAATCAAGGAAGCTGACGCTCTTTCAGATAGCAACTGAAATTTGGAAGTGTTTGGAAGTGACATTGATAATGTTATTTATTACCATGATGGATACATAAACGATAAAACTGTTGGCAGCTTACATACCAAGCCGAGTAAGATCGTAAAAGGATTGAAATTATCAAGCGCTGTGATGAATCGCGATAAGGCTACGCGTGAAGCTGAAGAATTGTCTTCAGGGAGACATAGAGTGACAAAAATATGGCACATAGCCAAATCACATGTTATTTTGAGAATTATGAAAGGAGAACTGATTTATGACGAAGAGGAATTAGTACCGTACTAATTTCTATGAGAAATATATTGAAACATGTTCAGAGCGTATACACTTATTCTTAGTTTATTTTGTATTCATGGTGCTCTGTTATCTGGAAGAGTCCACCTGCAGAATAAATAAAAACATAAAATACTGATGTTTCTGTCAAAATTAGTTACCTTTGTGTAAACAATGTTTAACCAAAATCTGACATCTGTGTAAAGGCTATGTTAGGGAAATTTCAGTCTCATTATTTTTGTGAAAATCATTTTAACAAATAAGAGAATATATCCAAAGATGAGCCTTGGCTCAAACAAACACATAGGCATGCACACACTGAGGCAATACCATTTGCTGGACTGGTCAATAGAATTCTGAATAAAATTACGAAGTAAATGCAAGCTTGAATGACTGTCCAGGAGGCTGAAGTTATAAAGGAAAATGACTTGACGTGGCGTTGAACGCACTCAGATCGTCATTGCAAATCGAGTTAACGCTTAAGTAAATATCAATAGTGTCGTGTCTAAAATCATTTTAATAGTGAATTTGAAAGCGACTGGAGAGGAAAGAGGACGAAAATGGGGAGCGGAGATGTGTATATATAAAATGTAAGATTGAGACAAGTGAACACTAGTGTATATATCGACACCGGGCAAATGAATGATACACTAAGACTAATATTAATATTACTAGGTGTCGTAATTGATAACCACTACAGTTTGATGTAGTATTAGAGTAAAAGACTATAAGCTTTGTTGTTGATTGAATCAATGCCAGTCAGAGATAATGCGGTTTCAGCTAATGTCTTTCTCGATTTCCTCTCATTCCGGTTCATTTCTGGCTCATCCAATTGACGTGTCTGGTGTCTTAGTGAAGGATTTATCCATTGCAATTAAATGTGAAGAAGAGGGGAAACAACATATACCTATTTGTCCATTTATCTATCTATCTAATTATCTATATATCTATCTTCTTCCCTTTTCTCTCGCTCTCCTTCTCTGACTCTGTCGTTCTCTCTCTCACTATATATATATATATATATATATATATATATATGTACATATATATGTGTATTCATCTGTGTGTATCTCTGTGTCTATCTATGTGTATGTAGGGTTATATGCACTAATATACATGCACATCATTACATAAGCTCATATGCCGGCGTTAATACACACACAAACACAATTTATGCCTATTGACACACATACACTCACACACACACAAATAGAAACACGAACACACAAACACATATGCATATATACAGGACAGGCTTCTTCCAGTTTCCATCTACTACTAAATCCACTCACAACGTTTTGGTGGGCCCGAGGCTATAATTAATGATACTTGCCCAAGTTGACATAGTGGAACTGAACCTGGAACTATACATACATACATACATATACATACACGTGCACAGGGTGCGTAAGGTATTTGAGGACACTTTTTCGGGTAATTGCTGCATTTTTTCATTTTTTGCTAACTGTATAATCTTTGTTTCAGAAAATAATAATAGCAGACTCTCAGCTTTCTCCAGAAATGAAGAGGCATGCTGTTATTATGGTTATAAATGCTGAGCATAGCGATTTAGAAATATCTCAATTGTTTAAGTTGCCAAATCTTTCGTCTTCAAAGTTTGTAAGGAGATAGAGACTGAAGATGGAAACGTATCGCCGTATCAGAGTATAAAAAGCATTCTAAACGTTCTGAAATCATCAGAATTTATCCAACAAGTTCAACAGACCATTGATTAAAATCCCAGAGAGTCCATGAGGTAAATTGCAAAAGAGAACTCCATGTGTCAGAAGGAACAATCAGAAATGTTGTCCCCAAAGACATCAGATATAAGTCTTATGTAATGAGGAAAGGTTTATTTGTCAGAAAAAGCCAAAGAAAATCACTGCATCAGAATTAAATGGCTCTTCAACAAACTGAAAAATCCAGCAGAAGAAGATTTGATTTGGCTTTTCTCAAGAAGCTTCCGCTTGCCAAATTTATTCACAAAGCATTTGCTGTCATAGTTATGTAATAGAAAGCATTTACCCTCAATTTTGCATATTGGGACAAAAGCTGAGAACATGTGGAAGGACAATTATTGCCTCATTTATAAAAAAAAAACATGCATATACTTAAAATTAGCAGGTCTGCCAGATGCATACAGTTGTTTAACCTCTTGACACCTTTAGGATTACGGCTTTTTCGTCACATTCTTCATGTAGTAATATTCTCAGTGTGGAATAAATAACGTTTCTATATTTCCATTAATATTCAAAAGTTCCACGGTCTGGGCGTAGATATGGTTGTATAAAAAGTGATGCACGAGATGGGTCAATGGTAAAAGCAAGAGCGAAAAAATGATTTTCTGGTTTATTACAGCATTTGCATATGTAGGTAAAAGTGGTATGGAAAGTCATCCACACAACACCAGGAAGAAAACCGTTGAACGTGTTCCTTATTAGTCTTGTGTGTTTTTTTTTTAATTTAGCTTTAATTAAATTTGTGCTTCAACATTGATTTCTTGTTTTCTATAGCTGGCTTTTAGTGGAAAAGGATTTCACACAAAAAAATCATGGACCAAGTAGTTGTGCATCGCTGATCTAAAGTACATCGCCTTATGAGAAATTTCAGTAGGTCACTTCACTTTTTTCAATGAAAATGTTTTGCTTTTATATACACCGGGAATTTTTAAATATAATAATACACAAGGCATACAATTTCATATTAGTTTATTGCATATATGAGTTTATGCATTGTAGTGTAACAATTATGGTATATGAAACAGAAAATATTGAATTTCGTATAGCTTAGTGCAGTGAAAAATATTTATTGAATGGCCTTTATCTTAATAATACCTAAGCCACGAACAAATTCTGGAGGAGTATAGAGTAGTAAAGATGAATTTTATTGTAAGTTCTTGTTATTCAAGCTAGGCTCAGCGCCGTTTCAATAGCCTTGTGATCAAAGCAGATAAAGCTGCATATATTTTTTAATTATATCATCCTGAATGCATTCGTATATATTTCCACGACAGGTTTAACGAAGAATAATTCGGTGCTATTTCTATCATGTCACTCATATGTAAATATAAAAGAGAAACAAAACTGACTACTTATCAGGGATAGTTCTGATTAAGTTGATTAAGTTCTGATGAAATGAAATTATCTAAATGGTTCGATAGTTTGTGAAAGGTTGTGGAAGGACCCTGGCCACACCCATGAGATCAAAAAGGAACTGACGAATTTCAATAAAATATAGAAACTGTGTGAAGTGGAGGCAATTGACAATCAGCAGTTGACAACGTTCATCGTTCGCATTCGATTACTGTGTTAGTTTAATATCGTACTTACATTAAGGCGGAGAGCTGGCAGAAACGTTAGCACGCTGAGCGGTATTTCGTCTGTCTTTCGATCTGAGTTCAAATTCCGCCGAGGTCGACTTTGCCTGTCATCCTTTCGGGGTCGATCAATTAAATACCACTTGCGTACAGGGGTCGATCTAATCTCACTGGCCCCCTGCCCAAAATTTTCGGGCCTTGTGCCTAGAGTAGAAGAGAATATCGTACCTATGTTTGATGTAGTACAGAACACGTTCTGTGTGAACATATCAACTCTGCAAAAGGTTATTCTAGATAACCATATCTAGATATTGTGCTGGGTACGCCCCAATGTCGTCATAACATTATTAGCAACGAGATATTCGAAATCCCGGAGACATTACATGAAAGGACGATGAAATTTTACAGAACTCTACATAGCATACTACATGAATTATTTGTTATATGTTTTCAATGAAACTATATTACGATGACTACCATTCCTCATATCCGTGTGTTTTGGTTGAAATCACCCGAAAATATCCTTGTATTTTTTGTATTTGTAAAAAAAAAATACTTAACATTTACAACGATGCCGAAATTTGATTATTGGAATACGTTAACATGTCTTTATCCAGTGCAAAAATGATTTTACAAAACAAGGTAGAAAACAATTGAATACTGGAATAATGTTGTAAATGTTTTCCTAATGTTACCAATAAATTTTGAGTGTTGTGTATATCGTAAAACAACTACTGAATGTAAATATGATATAGTTACTTTTTCATGATGAAATTCTCAGTGCATAGATATTATTGCTTCTGTCATAATAGAAGCAATCTCAAATTTTGTCATAACTTCAACTAGAACTTTCACAAAGTTTAGCATTAAAATATAATCGAAAACAGCAAAACGATATGTAAGAAATGGAGAAGAGAAAAAATATATTATCGCTAGGGACAGAAAAAATGGCAAATCTGTAATTGACAAACAAAGATGAAAATGTTTAAAATGGAGTAACATATTGAATAGTTTCCTTTTATTTCTTTCTTTCATATATTTACTTTCTTTTTAATTTTCTTTTTCTTTTTTCATCACACTGAATGTCGGAAAATAATTTTACATTAACATTCAAAGCCTTTGAAATGAACATTTAATCATTTATTTTCTTTGTTAATGGAAACACATTACAGCAACTGAAGTAGTAGTTTTACGTAAATACTTGAAGCAAAATAATTTTCAATGGTATAAAAATGGAGCAAAATTTCTTAATCGCCAACGTGATTCACTCCAATTATCATGTCAAAGATTCAATAACCAAAGCTCACATACATATCTAGCATTAACATTCATTAGCATTAACGAGTTAGCACACACACACGCACCCACACACATATAATATACATTTAGATATACATATCCTATCGTACGCATACTCAGGCCTATAAATCGTAACTCACATCCACGCAAACGCTGAAACAAGGGGCAAATATCGTTGTGTGGTTTCCCATTAACAACGTTAGTGTTAAGTAGCGTCTTGGTCATGTATATTGAACTGGAGATTTAAGGCGATGTTTAAAACTTCCGAAGTGATATGGGTGTATATTGTAACTCTCCGTGGTTGGTAGCTATTATCTGGCAGCAACTGGACGACAGCGATATATAGCTACCATCAATAAAATTTGCTATATTGTAAGTTTTAGAGTTTGTATTCAACATAATGGTGAAACAATGGCATTCCATTCGTCTACTCAAAAAGTCACAGGGAAACTGCGAAGTATAGACGCAAATTGTTATCTATTGACTTATTCATAAACAAATAATAATGCATCTGCAAAGAAATACGCAGACGTATCTATTTACTGGCAGGAAAAATACTAAAATGAAGAGAAATAATGGAATTCGTTAAGATAATTATCGACCACTGATGTTTGAAATAAAACTTTAAACAAGTGAGTGTTACGTAAGCTATACATAGTCAACTGAGTTGTCGCTCCTGCCAAATCTCCGGCGGACAGGCACGGACACAAACACGTGTACAAACACGTATATATGCATCTGATAGTATTGATTAAAACTATTTGATTCAACTCTATGATATATAACCCAGACGAGCATACATAACATACAGCATTACAGAGACTAAATACATTAAAATACTATTCCTGTAAAATATGGAAGATACAACGTGCAATAAGTCAGACACTAGTCTATTGGGGACCTACAATAATGTTTACTTTTGTCTCACCGTGAACAATATTTGTCCCTCTCACTTTCTGTAACTTTTTTAGTTCTAGTTCTCTTGGAACACACACACACACACACACACACACA
>NC_068999.1:50998826-50999281 GCF_001194135.2 Octopus bimaculoides
TATATATATATATATATGCGTGAGTGCGTCCGTACGTGCGCGCGTATGTGTGTCTGTGTGTGCATGCATGTGAGGTAATATTCAAAATGGAGTGGTATACCGACACCCGCATGTGGCACGCTTGAACAATTGCAAAGATGCCTTCGCGTGAAACTGGGTTGCCTTGTTAATCCACGTGGTATCACGGCATCGACTTCACTATGGCACGTTGTTATACATCGTTGGTCACAATGCATTTAGCATCATTTTAGCTCTCGATCCGGATAGCTAGGCGAGCAGGCCAACATTCCCACTGGTCAGAAGGCTGGTCCATAAAAGGTTTAGGAATTTACTTACTGAGTGACATGAAGTATTTTGCTCAAGAACACTACGGAGCTGATATGAGAGTCTAAGTCACGATCACATGACTATGAGCGAAACACTACTAGCCACCAGGCGACGAGCCTTAATATATA
>NC_068999.1:50999291-51001267 GCF_001194135.2 Octopus bimaculoides
ATATATATATACGTGTACATCGGTGCATGTTTTGTGTGTCTGTATGTGCCTATGTATTTACGTGCTTGTATGCGAGAGTGTGTGTGTGTTTGTGTGTGTATGCGTGTGATCATGTGCGTGTGTGCGCGCACGTACACAGGTGCATGCCAATGTGTGTAAATGTATATATTCTACCGTCTATACATATACACACACACACAATATAGTTAGAAAAATTGCAAGATGCAAATGGATATCACTGATACACATTGATCATTGGCAAATCCTCCTAATACATAGATCTGTATACTACAGCAGGCAATTCTCTTTTTGTATACGAGATTCCACTTAGGTGGCATTGATCAATTCGAGGTTCCAGCCGAAGAACTGTCCAGAAGAAAGATCTATAACATCGAAGAATATTGTCACTACTTCAACACACTACTCACGATTGATTTCAAGCGAAATAATATTATTGAGGAAATTTGATGAATTATTTAACGTGTTTTAGAACTGTATTAGGTGGCCATAATTCCATCTAAGTATTAAGCATTGTCTGAAGTTCACTATAGGAATTCAATATTTATGCCAAGAGCTTTTCTAAACAGCTGTTTCAAATTTATGCATTGAATAGTAAAAACCAGACATCCTATCAATAAATTAATATTCTTGCAGGCAAACTGGCTTTGTCCTTCGTGGATAAAAGTGCATGTGAAATTCCCCAACGTTTGTCGTTGTCATAATTTGAAAGGATTTGTGTCCGTGTATCTACGGAACAGGCTTCGTCATTGATGTTTACGATGTTAAGGCGTTTTTAAAATTTGGTAGTTCACCGTGCTTAAGGCTGGACAGGGAATCTAATCAACCGTAGACTTAGTCGTCAAAGATTTGGACGTCAAAGACTTGAAGAGAATCATAATTTTTAATTCATTTCTCTTTAGGTATTCTCCCAAGCCGGTCTCTAGGCTTTTATCAACATATCACTTTAATTCTTCCAAATCACATGCATGATCAACTTTCTATTCAATGATTAGCGATGTCATTGACCAATCGAAATTTGTTTACAGGGTTTGTCCTAAATTTTATTCAACTAGTTATTTAATGCAGAGTTTATTTAATGCAGAGTTTATTCAACTAGTTATTTAATGCAGAATTTAATTACAAACTTAGAACACGATATACAATAGCTGATAATCAAATCTCACTATCCTGTTTTTGTTACCACTTTCACCCTCCGCAAAAAATCCCAAATTTTATTTTATTTGCTTTGCCGGAAGGACTGTTTTAACGAAGTGGCGTCTTGTCCCTACCTTCGAAACACAGAGTAGATAAAACAAGCGACAACTAATGAAGGGAATGTTCCTTATGTTGCCTGTCTCGTTTCTCTGTTTGTTTGTTTATTTTGTTGTTCCAAAAACAAAAAACTTCGTTCTTTATGATTTTGTTTTTTTATGCTCTCGTTTCTCATATTGCCTACGTTTTTTTATGCCGTGTACACATATATGCATATATATATATATATATATATATATATATACATTTATATGTAGGTATGCACATATATGTATATCTGCATATATTTATATATTATTCATATCATATATAGATGTGTGTAGACATATATATATATACATATATAGTAGAATTATACGAAAACATAGACACACATATATAGTTATGTATATATGCATATTCTGTGCTATATTCTATGCTTTTGTATACGTCACATTTCATATCTATTCAGCTCGCATCCCTAAAACATCTTTGACATTTTATAGTTTTATTACGTTAATAAAATCTGACAGGGACCGGGTTTAGCTTTTAAATCAGTACGAAGATTCGTAAATATAATAATTACGGGGATAATAATGCATCACGAAGTGTAATTGCAAACTTATCATATTTTAAGATGTCTGTCAAACTCACAAAAAATATGTCAAAAGCACTTTCCTTCCTCTCTCTCTCTCTCTCTCTCTCTCTCTCTCTCTCTCTCTCTC
>NC_068999.1:51001507-51002438 GCF_001194135.2 Octopus bimaculoides
TATATATACTACTGTGATGTGTTTTATACTTTTCTGCTTTCAAAGTTATATATTATCAATGAATATTTGCATATATTTTTTCGATCAAGAATGGTTTTTGCTGCTTTGCGTGATAGTTTTCATTATTATGCGTAATATGCGATTTACGCATTTTAATTGTGAGTGAAATTGTGATGCTTGGCTACATCATCAATCACTGAATATTGTACGTTGAGTCAGAATTATAAGTAAAGTTGCTAATTAGCACGATTGAAGGGCGCTGACATTTCTGAAATGAAGTAAGTGAATTAATCGGGTCACAATAGCTAGATAGATTCACCAATCAATCACATGGACACAAAGCATCGAAAGAATGTGAGGCTAGTGACTGAGTTTCAGAGTCAACTGTACTTGAGTAACGTCAATAAATAATATATAAGTTTGTACAAGATAAAAATTCCAGTTGTCAGAACTTTACATCCAAAAACGAAATCGTGTTTACAGTGATTTATAAGACTTAGATGGGATACCTGTTTATATTAAAAATTCAAAATATAAAAAATAATAAAAGTAGCAGTAGTAATAGTAGTATTAGTAGTAGTAGTAGTAGTAGTAGTAGTAGTAGTAGTAGTAGTAGTAGTAGTAGTAGTAGTTGCATTAGCAATAGTAGTATATGATTATACAAATCGCGAAGTGCCGGACAAACATACACGATAGTCTTTAATTATATCGCCTTACTTCTGAGATTCAAAATTCAGGCCGTGTGACTTTAAACTACTAAATTTGTGCTACGTTTCAAGAAATTATTATCCGACAATTAGTGTTAGATTTTTCAAATAACTGTACCTCTCACTCCAAATTTATGGATTTTTGCCAATCACAATGAGAACCATTATTATGATATTAAATCCTAATCAATACATATACATACATACATACATACATATATATA
>NC_068999.1:51002770-51022045 GCF_001194135.2 Octopus bimaculoides
TATATATATATATATATATATATATATGTGTGTATGTATATATGTATTTATGTTTTCTTATTTGCTTTCCGTGTCAGGTTCTTTACAGACGTTGGTCATTAACTCCTAGAAATAACAAATTTATGATGCTGTGAATTTTGATTATAGGTTTTAGTTTTTGTGCCAGAAGAATTACGTCTGTGTCTGAGGAGAGATAAAATATATGGGTAACTTCAGAAGGTTAAATAAAAGCATAGTATACACAGTTATTCAATAAGTGTCGAGATAGTGTTTGTAACGTGTCTAAAGAAAATGATAGGAAGAAACCACCCTTAGTTGTTTCATCACATGAACTTATATGAAATGTCGAATAATTTGCAATGTACTTACGAAACTCGGCACACATCCTCCCTATATATGCATATGTATATGTATATATATATATATATATATATGTGTGTGTGTGTGTGTGTGTGTGTGCGTGTGCGGTGATTTACAATGTTCGTATATATACAATAGTCCATCTCTGCTTGAGATATAGAATAGATATTTATGACACAAACACATAGACGGCTAGCTATTATGAATAAATATATCTACATGCCCCACTTGTTTATACAGTCAGTTTACCTCACTCTCCATAGATATTGGGTCATTCCATAAATAATGCAGTTTTTTTATACTTGTTTTATTTTTCAAAATTAAGATAAACAAAGTTCTATTTGAATTTAACATACTGTTCATTTTCTACAATTTTCTTCCATCTATCTGGTAGAGTTGCAAGGGCCCTCTGTCAAAATTCACTTGTCTGTGACGAAAAATACACTTCCAGTACTGTTATGACTTCATCTACACAATTCATATTTTTCTGTCCAAATGATTTTGAAGACTGCAGAATAAATGATAATCAGATGGCGCTATATCCGCCGATTATATGGTGGGTGCAGCATAACTTCCTAGTCAAACAGCCTTTGGAATGTCATCCTCGCTGTATATGACCGACCATAATCCTGATAGAAGAACACCTTTCGTCTTGAAACCAAAGATGGTCGTTCTTCTTCAAGCGCAGATTTAAGCCACTCAAGCTGCTCCTTTGTTATCGTTTCGTTTGGGATTAAAAGTTGAAAGTGGATTAAACCAGCAAACAGATAACACCTTACGTGGGTGAAGACTTTCTTTAGCGTAGAGTGCCGTGTTTCGCCTTTCCCTACCCACTGTCATCGGCGCTTGACATTTTTTATAGAGAACGAGTTTCTCGTCACCAGTCACTATTCTATCGATTTCTCTTGCCGAACCGCTAGGTTACGGGGACGTAAACACACCAGCATCGGTGGTCAAGTGATGTTGGGGGGGGGGGGACAAATACACACACACACACTGTCGTGTATATATATATATATATATATATATATATATATATATATACACACGACAGGCTTCTTTCAATTTCCATCTACCAAATCCACTCACGAGGCTTCAGTCGGCCCGAGGCTATTGCAGAAGACACTTGCCCAAGGTACCACGCAGCGGCACTGAACCTTGAATCATGTGGTTTGTAAGCAAGCTACTTACCACACGGCTATGTCTGTTTACAATATCTACAACAAGGTCATAACCTTCAGGTTTCGCCGAGTTTGAATTTGCTTTTCATCCTATCGGAGTCGATAAAATAAGTACCATTTGAACAGTGTAGTGGAGGTAATTCCCTTTCTCCCACCTCCGAAACTGATCACCTGGTACCAAAATTTAAAACTAATATATTACGGAATTCAAGATATCACGTTAACATGTGAAATTCTGATAGTTAATAAGATTTAAAAAGATAATCATGAAAACTTAATACGATTTGTGACGTCTTTACTTATATCTAAAATAGTTATATGTTTGAATACCATTGGTTTAGTTCGTTAACATCACTCATTACGAAGTTTCCTCTGTAATATAGTATAAATATATTAATGCTAATAAGATATATATGTTTATTAATGTACGACTACAGCACCAAATAAGTTACACGCTGATGCATAAGTCGTACTACAGTTTCACTAATGAAAATAACAATCTTTGTGAGAAATAATATCTTGTGTGTCTAAGTATGTATTGAAATCTGGTCAACAACTTTTCTGATGAGATACTAAATCTACTCCAAGGGAATTTGCTACTGATCAAGTATGTCATTATAAGTCAAAGGCCATGTATATTCTTCATAATATCGCAACATTAACGTCTCAGAGAACATTAAGTGTTAAACTAATCAGTCAAGTGTACGAAAGTGGGAAAGCATGAACTTGTACTAAGTAATACAGTGATATTAATTCGTCAATGTCATGAGTGTGATTGATGGCATCGAATCGAAATAATCAGAATTGATAGATCGATATTTCTTAAGGATATCATTTTCAGTAAATATCCTGAATTGACATACATTACTCGCAGCTGGTGTTTTCGATATTTTCGATCTGTATACACTATAGCAAGCTTTCCTAGTATATCTTTGGTTATTAGGAATTATCAAGCCAAATTCTTTTGTATATGATTCCTCTTGTCTATTTGTTTGGGGTGAAAAAGAAGCTCTATGTATTCTTTTTGAATAGTTAATAGTCGAAGGTTAAATGATAAACTATGTGAAGAGGAATTTGCAGAAGGACAACGATCTGGTTTAGATACAAGGTGGGGTGGTTAGCCATTATTGTGGCGTAAATGAGTCCGGAAAATCTAACTGGAGACAAGGTGAGAACAACCAGTTACAAAGAAGAAAGTTTAGTACAAAGAACAACAAAGACATGAGAGATCTTAAAAGAGTGCATGCCTGTGGACCAGCGACTGTGGACCAAGTCAAATTTTGTACACGATTTTATGCCAATTATTCCATTGCTCATTCTTAGTAGCTAGAGTTCTGTCATAATAAATGTTATTATCTTCAATGTTATTATCTTCAATGTTATGTAATGATTCAAGGGGGTATATGAATGACAGAAAGTGCTCGCCAAAGTCTCTATGATAATGTAATATTTCGTTAGAACACTCTCCTTTACTCTCCATATTATTCCCGCATTACCTCACTTCCCCATCACTAAGGATTATCTCCTACTGCTATCATCCACCTAATTTATCGAATTTTCTTTACGTTATATTGGCACTCCGTCGGTTACGATGACGAGGGTTCCACTTGATCCGATCAACGGAACAGCCTGCTCGTGAAATTAACGTGCAAGTGGCTGAGCACTCCACAGACACGTGTACCCTTAACGTAGTTCTCGAGGAGATTCAGCGTGACACAGAGTGTGACAAGGCTGACCGTTTGAATTACAGGTACAACAGAAACAGGAAGAAAGAATGGGAGAAAGTTGTGGTGAAAGAGTACAGCAGGATTCGCCACCATCCCCTGCCGGAGCCTCGTGGAGCTTTAGGTGTCTTCGCTCAATAAACACTCACAACGCCCAGTCTGGGAATCGAAACCGCGATCCTATGACCGCGAGTCCACTGCCCTAACCACTGGGCCATTGCGCCTCCCTCCAAATTATATCTCTCTATAATTACGCGTTATTTTTAAACACTTTCCATTAAATACATAACATGCATTAAATCACTGATATGATTTTTTTAATGTTTTCTAGTATGCATTGAGTTTGCCCTCAAGTTATATGCAATATTTTAATTATCGGGTTGCAATTAAAGCGGGCAACATGTCTTCGAAAGAATTTTCCTTAATCACCTTTCATGAATCCGAATAATAAATTTCAATATATCATGAGAAATCTCATGACACTGCGAATGACAGCAATTAAGGAAGATTTAATTAGTTAATTGATTAATTAGGGTACTGGTCGGAATTATATGAGCGGGATTGGCTTCTATAATGACATAAGAAACAAACTACACAGTGTACATGTATGAATGTGTTAATATATGTATCTATGTATGTATGTATGTATGTATGTATGTATGTATGTATGTATGTATGTATGTATGCATGTTTGTATGTACATATTTATCTATGTATCTCTGTCTCATTATATATATATATATGATATGCATATATACATACACAAACACAAACACACACACACACATGGATACGTATAAATGGATATATACACGGACATAAACGCACACACTCACACACGCACGCACGCACACACACACACACACACAAACACATATATATCTATCTATCTATATATATATATATATATATATAGCATTTATATTTCTCGACAAGTCTTACCTTGTAAAGCATATATGTGTGCATACACCATTCTTAAAAAAATTGTTCCAAATAAATCCTTTAAAAGGCATACATAATTGTTTGTCATAGATATCTTGTATTATATGTTATACGTAGATTAGAATTAATAAGCTAATTAGATAGCTTAAATAATTTCAATAAGGTCTTGCTTTCACATACGTACATCTAGTAATTACGTGTGAAACGAGATTCATATTTCTTCAACTAGCTAGCAATACAACATAATAATAATAATAATAATAATAATAATAATAATAATAATAATAATAATAATAATAATAATAATAATGATGATGATGATGATAATAATAATAATGATAATGATAATAATTAAGTGGGGGCTATAGAAAGGCAAGGTGTGGTATGTGCAAAACCACTGAGAGTGGCGGAGTCAGAGACTAGGAAAATTCTTTGGGATTTCCCAATCCAAACAGATCAGGTGCTAGAGAATTACAGACCAGACCTAGTGGTGGTGGACAAGGTGCACCACATATGATATATAGTTGATGTTGATGTTGCATACCCCTTTGACCCACGAATATTCAAGAAGGAAGGCAAAAAAGAAAATAGATACAACCCTCTTAAGTACGGAATAGCTCGGCCATGGAAAATGAAGAAGGTGAAGATTGTGCCAATTATTGTTGGGTCCTTAGGAAGAGTATCAAAAGGCATCAAGAGGAATATAAAGGAAATTGGAATAGAGTGCCCAGTAGAACTGTTACAAAAGGTTTACCTCCTTGCCACTGACACAATAATCAAGAAAGTATTAGTTGAAAAGAACGAATAGCATGGTACCGTGGGGTGCAGGTCGTAAGCCCGCTACGCATACAAGACTCCAGGAGTTCAAAAAAATCCTGTGATAAAGTGAAAGTAATAATAGTGATATTACATATATATATAAGGAGCAGTCAAACTCCAAACCACAATTAGGAATAATTTCGAAAGGGAATTAAAAATAAAAAACATTTACCATCTATTTCCTGAACATTGGTTTCAAGCTATTTTTAGCAAAATAAAATAATATTTTGCAAGGTCAGCTATCATCAGCAGGAAAACCACGATTAACACATAAACACGAGGCACAGCATAGAAACATTCCTCGTGCGTATATGTTATAATATTTCATATTTACCGCGCATGTGCGGTTTTTCTTATCGGCAGCAAATACAAAAATTCTGATTTTCTTCCAGAAACTAGCCCAAAAATAGGTTTTGCGTGTATGTGTGTATGTATATATATATATGTGTGTGTATGTGTGAGTGCTATTCTATTTTACTGCGTGCGACTAGATGTGTAATTGTGCTTCTGTATGATTGTACACTGTTGTGGAGCCGGGTGCATCTATCAAGAGGCACAACACAAATCCTTTGCGATGAGATCATTTTTAGGCGTACCTTCTGGCTATTTAGAGACAATATCTCGTCACTTTCTTGTCCTCTTTGTTTTAATGTCAAGCAATGCAACCTATGACCCCACATTCCGGTTGGGGACTGACACCGGTTTATATTTATCCACACCAGTTAACATTTGCCGTTAGGGAGAACTCTATCCTCTCATATCGCTCCTATATTGTTACGGTAGCTTTTTTTTTTTTTTTTTAGCCGAACCAGACAAAGCTTTATAGAACTTGTTTCCATTCTTTTACACTAACACAGAAAACTGCCAAGTAAACAGTCAAATTGACTATGAACCATTTACTTGTGTTTTATTTGATGCCTAATTATATCTCGACAGACAGATTGATACTGATGAATTCATTCTTTTGTCTTTGGAAACAGAGCATTACCAATGATTTGATATGGACATTGGAACTATAATTTAGAAAGAGAACATCTTATCACTACCGTCATTGTAATATTTAACCATATAAGTAAATATGTTAGACACTATTATTTAATTACTAACTCTTGCTGGCATTTCTTATAAATTGTGTATTTAAAGATGATCGTAATTCAGTGATAGCGTTCGGAATCGCGCATTTATCTTAGTAACGTATTTACTCTGAATTGCATTTACATTGTATCAATTATTCTGATGAGAAACAGTGCTATTTGTTTCTGCTAAATTGTCTTATAATATTGGTTTTTCTTTCTTGTGGCCGAGAATGGATATTGTTTTTCTTTTCTTTTTTTCGTATCTTTCTCTTTCTTTTTTGTTTTCTAGAAACATTGGATACGATTGATGGATAAACATAATTGTTTCTATTGCTCTAAGCAAGTGCTTTGTCAGTACAAATAGTTAATAATAGAGATTAACCGAACATAGAAATCTCATGTTAAGGGTGATCGTTTCATTAGCGTGAAAACTTTACTATCATTTTGCTATAGAGTAAAGAGTTAGATTTGACTCCAATAAATTTTGACTTAAAAGTAATACTTTTCAATAGATATCCTATGTGGCTAATATCCTCGGTGGCTAATATCCTCGGTGGCTAATACGGAAATTTTTACAGTAAGAATAAATATTTCAATAAATATTTCAACATCTATTGTTTCCATACTTCGAAACCGAGTGCCATGCCACTAATATTCCTCAACTCTATGCAGTGTATTATCCCTCCTGACCATTTAATTTTCTTTCCTTTTGCGGCCCCTTGCAATTCCTGTCTATCGCTTATTTGACCCAGCTTTCGTCCTTTGTTCCCTGTAAGTGCTTCAAACAAAAACATTTCTATGTTCTATACACTTCAGGATGTAATGTAATATATTTTATACTTAATGGGGCACACTTCGGTGTTTAATGACCCAAAACACCTTTTCGAGATATAATTCGATGCTGATCATGGTGAGCTGATCGTAGATTGCACATTAGGTTATGGTCAATGCCTCGGGTCCTAATTATAAATGAATAGTTTGAATGACATCTTGCATGTGAAGTCGCCTTTTAACAATTTGCTTTTAAGAATGAAACATAACTTGAGAAGACTTAGCAGCAAATATTATTCATATTACTTAGGGTTAAAGCAAAGTAAACGTAGTGCAACACTTTAATATGTTAAACACCGTTAATACTGTTGTCATGAGTAAACGAATACATCCAAAGCCGTCTTCCTTGTGTCACTAGATACAAAAGAGCCTCAAATAAATATTACAGAATCTATATACAGATAAGAAGGCAGTACGACTAAAAATCATCACGAATGAAAAAGGAACGAAATAATATTCAACAAACAACACTGAAATGAAATTCCTGATCAACAGATATAAATCATCGAATAGAGACTTCCCTTTAATATGTACGAGGAGGTATCCAAAAGTAACCGAATACGTTCTCTGTGGGAGAAGTCAGTTGTAGTACAAGCTTCCGCCGCTAGAAACCACGTGGTGCGACCCTCAGGCAGAAGCCTACCGACCGACGTTCTGCTGCGGAGTCGTACTGTCACGTAGTGCGTCTTATTTTGTTTTTGCTGTGCTTTTCTCCTGTTCGTCAACTTTCGTGAAATTCTGTTTTTTGCTGGGGAAAAACGGCGACCGAAAGCTGCTTGTAAGCTGCTTCCAACAGGTTACAAGGACGCTGCCATGAAGAAAACACATTGCTATCGCCAAAAATCACTAAAATATGTATTGCACAAAGTTTCCCTTTACAATAAAACAAACATATCAGTCAGGGTTTACTACACATTTCATCTTAACAATGTTCTCTCCAGGATTGAACTGGCAACAAACTACAATAAAAGCAACTGAAAAGAAGCCAGTGAGTGGGGTGTTCAAGGAACTGAACCGTTCACGAGAATTTTGAAATGAATTTTAGAAACCGTCCATCATATAAAGGAAGAAAGGAATATAAAATCTCATAAATATATATAACCTTAGAAAATATCAAAATATTACAAATGTGACAGCAACTTCCAGTCAGTTATGTATTGCAAGTGTCTCTGAAAATAAAATGATTGTTTATTTAATTTTATCGTATATATAAATGTAATTAGTGTTGTTTTATGTCTTTCATGTGAGCCTGTTATTGTCACAGTGTCTGTGACCAGAGAAACGTGAAAAATGATTATGCCCGTCAAAAATACTATTAAACGCTGTCCATCATTGGGAAAAGGCGACTTGCACTATTCAGCCTCACAAATTTCGAAGTGAATGTTTATCTACTGGAAGAATATATTCTTCAAAAAGAAACGAACAAATGTATCAAAATATCTTGCTTAGTCTTTATCAGATTCAATAATTTATATACACGCTTTTTGCAAACACAAACATGCATACATACATACACATACATACGCGCACACACGAATACTCACACGCAGACGTGTATATATATATATATATATATATATATATATATCAAGAGAGGGAGAGAGAGAGAGAAAGAGAATAAGAAGACAAATAAAATAGATTAATACATCTTTAATGATTCGTTACAATTGATTCTGTACTGACTCTACTTCTGACGCCATCTTATGCAAAAATCCGAATTGAAAATTTACGTGATGTTTATGGTTTCAAATATTAGAGAGGAACTTCATCACATTCGCATCAAAGCTGTGCTGTAACATTGTGCGTCTTCCAGGCCTTAGGCTTGGCTTATATCGGGTGGGCACACTAGATATATAAATAAAACAAACTTAAAAACAAAAATATATACTGATACATAGATAGATAGATAGATAGATAGATAGATAGATAGATAGATAGATAGATAGATAGATAGGTAGATAGATAGATAGATAGATGCGTGGCCTCATGATGATGTCATCATGCTTACAGACGTAATATAACGTACAGCTGTCTATCACTCGAGGTTTAAAATCCTTAAGGTGCAATTAGTTACATGCATACATGCGGATATCCACATGTAATTACACCTCTACGGAAAAAGAGACATACATACATAGACTCTGGTTCTCTACCCAGTTACAAGAATTCCCACTATATACCTCCCACCAATAAGAATATGTTCGCAATCAGAATGTACGAAACCGTTAGTAATGTATTTAAATCTATCACTATATATGCAATATTTCATTGCTGCCCTAAATATGAGTTAGATTTGTTACGCTTCCGACACAAAAGATTGGTGATATATAGAAATACAACTATTTATTTTTTTAAAAATAGACTTAAGTATGTTTTTTCTGTCGGTAATTTGACTTTTCAATTAATCAGTTTCAGTTAATTGTTCATGCTAATTTTATTGACTATGCATTATATGTGTGTTATGTAGCTTACGAACTATACTATAAATACACGATCGTCATTACTGTGAAGATCTGTGTGAACAACATATCATATATATTCATTTTGGCATATACATTGTTCTTCAAATTTCATTTAATACGAAATTTTGTGCTTCTACTCTTCCGTCAAATTAAGTTGCTACTTATCACATTCCGTGTAAAAGAAAGTATGTCCTGTCCTGTGTCAGTGTTTCTATTTAATATTTTTGATACGTGAACAATTGCAGTAGTAACTAGAAATCTTGATTGACATCTTACATGAAAAGATGGTGATTGTTTTCAACATTGAGAACTGTAGAATATTCGAGATTATAAAGGAAAGCAGTATGATGTATTGGCTTCAAATGTTTAACCACAGATACTTTCCGCTTCGGTCGAGATTTCCTCAACGTCCGCAACAAACACTTGTTGAGAAAAGTGAAGATGGATAAGTGAAGATGTGGATAAATATGGCGAATGTGGTTCAAGTGAATGGGCTTAAACAGAGGCCGTGCCTATAAACGCATGATCACAACAGAGAGAAGGCACTATTCTGTGATTTATAGGATTCTATGACTGCCTTCAAGGGTGACTATTCTGAGCTCGAGCCATTTTTTCAGCTTCTTTTTTTTCACTGCGTCTATTTTTTTCTTTTTCATTTTATAGCTTAATCGCTTATATTCGCTGTGTATAAAAATTATATTTGGCGGAATACTGCTTCAATCATGCCATATGACCCCTCATAACCGATTAATTTTTTTGAATTGTCAGAAAAGTTTTGCGAATTTATGTTCTACACAAGTGAATTCATACGATTAGGCAAAAATTAAAAAGCTATACTTGGTACGTGATTTAAGGGTTATTTAGCTGTTATTTCTACCACATCTCATGACCACCTCATACCCTCGTTTGTGTTTGTCAATCTGACATATTGACGTGTTTCAATATCTTTCTGCCCATAAACACATTTAATGGTCTATTGCTGGGATTTAAGCCAAAATTTCAGTCTGTCCATATTTTTAACTGCGGTTTAATAAAAAGAGAAATTAATTTCGTAAAATTGAATTTTTTTTTCGTGGCCATGTTAATTCCTGTGTGTAGAATATAAACACGCAAAAATTTTTTACAAATTCCAAATAGCAAAAAAAATTCCGTCTTATATTTATGGGGACGGTGCTTATGCGATATATGACAGAAAAGGCAGCACAAAGAACATTGAAGCAAACAAGCTCATGTGGTTGTGAAGTATGAAAACGAGAATAGTACGAACGAAAGGAAAAAAGCGAAAAACAGAAACATATAAATTATTTTTCCTGAATAATAGTATCCAGTAATAACGTTGCTTTATGAAGAACAAAAACAACGAATAATAGTATTACATGAAGGATCATGATGTATACACATATACGTATTTTATAAATTTAGCTTCAAGTTTGAATCCTTAATCTATTTCAATGTGTACATTACAAACGTTTATACTGATGGTCGTTTAAACATAGCAAGGAAACACGAGAAAAATACACATTGACACATCATAAATCATTCTAGAACCAAATAGGATCAATTAAAAGCAAAATATAAAATATCAAACAATACAGATACATATATATACGTAGAGATAACGATATGATTCAATAATTTAAGATTGGTATCAGTATTTTGGCATTGATGTATACGGAATATACGAAAGTGAAATCCGTCACAAAAATACTGTATCGGCAGAAATAAATGTACGGGTGCATTATGAAAATCATCGAAATGAACTGGATATAGACCATTGCCACCAACAAAAGAATACAGTTAAAGTCAAGATATGCACAATTTTATAAAAAAAAAACGTACACACATATGAAATCAGTATGCAAACACACGCACACACACACACACAGGTATTTCTATACATATACGAATATATATGCCTATACATATTTGTTCTAATAGACCAGGCATGGTTATTGTAGGGGTGAATATTAAGTGTTCTTATTTGTATTTTCTCTGCTTTCATTTGTTTTACTACTCTAAATGCTTTCTCTTATTTGTAAAAGTTATTTCCTTTGAACCTAGTAATATTCTGCGAATATATATTTGGAGGTATCTCCGTACATATGGATTATGAATATGAAAAGTGTTGGTAAATGATATTGTCAATATACTCAGGAATCCCTCGTAAATCTAAATCTAATTTTGTAATACCTCAATATTTTAAATATGAATTTAAATGAAGAACGCTCTAGTATTAACTATTATTTACTTAGTATAACACCAGGATAATTTTTATGTTAAAGTAACGGTATGATTTACACTACCATTTGAGTTTTATTTTAACACATCCAGGGGGAAATCATACAAGAATCGCTCACAAATCTGCTTTAGTCCAAAGTACTTACCAATTTGTCACACTCCACACGTTAGCAGAATATTTCTAGCATTTCTGAAAACTGTATGCAAGTTCTTCATTGATTCGCCAAAAGAGTGCCTTTAACATCAATGCAAACGATATGTGTACATACATGTGTATGTATGTATGTATGTATGTATGTATGTATGTATGTATGTATGTATGCATGTATGTATGTATGTATGTATGTATGTACGTATGTATGTATGTAGGTATGTATGCACGTATGAGTGAATGTACACATGTACGTATATATATATATATATATATATATATATATATATATATATACATGCATACATACATACAAATGCACTGGCATACACATACACAAACACAAACGGTCGCGCGTACACACATGCACACACACGGAAACACACAAACACACACACACGCACGCACCCCTACACACATATGTATAAATTCAATTGCAATGGCGCAGATGGGAAGTTGTGGAAATGTTATTTCCGTATTTTTTATACGGTTCAATTCCGTCTCATAAATAGAATGTAGTTCATAAAATATCCAAATTATCGGTTTTTGTATTGTTTTAATTTATTTATTCATCGTTATCATACAGTAAAAGTTTCTTTTATAAAATGTAATAGATTATTTAAGATTCGAGAGATGTGTCAGTATAACTTGATAAATTAATACAAAAAAAAACCACATACAAAAATAACAAATTTCAAGATAAACACACACGCAAACAATACGTATATAAAGACACGTACGATTATGAAGCTACTTACAGGCGTATACACATGTCTATTTGTATACTATTGTTCAATACTTGTGTATATGTCTACGTGTATACATATGTACATACATGCATAATACATACATAAAAACATATATCTATCTATCTATCTATCTATCTATCTATCTATCTATCAATATGCATATATATATATATATATATATATATATATGTATGTATGTATATGTATATATGTAAATATTCACTCACTTATCTATACATACATTGATAGATTGATTGCTTATACTCGTGTATAAACTATTGTATTTACATACGCATTCACACGAGTACGAGTGTATCATACACTAGTACCTCACACTAATTCCTTTATTTTCTTTACCTGACTCTCCAACCTCCGTTTTTAAATAGACGTACATCTATATATGTCTATGTACCTATCTGCATTCAAACACACACGCAGACACACATATATACGTGTTCGTATATATGTATGAATACACGCACAGATAGATGGAGAGAGAGAGGGAGTGTGTGGTGTAAAATATAGATAAATATTCCTGACTGTGTGTTGTACATGTATATAACTGTTGCTTTAAGGGAAGAGGTGAATATTTTATGCTCAGGGAGAAAAAGTGAGAGAGAAAGAGATAGGCAGAGAGTGTCTGTGTGCGTATATATGAGAATATGAGCGAGGAAAATAGAGACTCAGAAAATGAAAGAAGCGAGTGTCAGAGCTTCAGAGCGAGAGATAAAGATAAAGAGAGAGAATAGGAGAGGGTGGCAGAGAGAGTAAAATTTGAAATATATTTACACATTCACTATTATTATCTATTATTTACTTTCTGGTATAGGAATGAAATATTTCTGGTAATTTAAACAATAATAAGTGTACTTATCTATCATTTTGTAATGTTTTCTTGTTTTTTGTTTTTCTGTTTGGTTTTTGAAAGTGGAAAGGAAGAAAGATTTATGATAAGATCTATCAATACCAGTGTACGCCAGTAAAATATTGATAATAATAATGAAAAAAACAAATTTTGATAAAGCTATCAGCGCGCAACAGTAAGTATAATAATAGCAAAAATACAACACCGAAATTAGCAATAATAATAGTTTGAACAAAAAAAACACCGTTTTCATTATCAATGATATACTAATGCCTATGAAAGTCTGAAAGTGGAAAAAATGAACGATAAAAGACATTGCCACTATAGCAAAATTCAGATTAGTGATTGAAAAGATCGTCTTTTGTCTTTATTGTTATTCGATAAGAGTTCATTCCAACATCACTCTTTCTAATTGATTTTTGTTTTTCAGAATTTCTGGATGTGTATATGAGTGTGTTTATACAAGTAATCAGTTGTTTGTATGTTTGTTGGACTGTGTATGTGTATGTGTGAGTGAGTGATGGAGAGAGTGAGTGACTGAGTGAGTGAGTGAGTGAGTGAGTGTGTTTGTTTGTGTACAATTATCTGCTTGGTGGATTTTTCAAAATGAATCAGTAGACTGTTTTTGTCGTTTTTCCTTAAAGTAATTTTCTACATTTCACACGAGAGATTCGCCATGATATCGAAATAGCGAACAAAGATACTGCGTCATTTCATTCTCTTATTATTTTCTTGCCATTGTTCAATGCAAAATTCAGAGGTATTAACTTTACGGTTTGTCGTTTTTGATGTTATCGATGTTGTTGTCACTGTTGTCGTTGCTTTTGTTAATACTCAGTTGAGTTGTAATTGAGAGGATTCATGAGTAAATACGTCCCACCAATGATTTTCTTATCATTCATTCGGATCGAGGATTTAGATACCTTCATTAACTAGCATGATTTTCGTTAAACTTTACAGCCTCCGTCAACTCCCCGAATGTGTATATGATGTAATTTCAATTCTTTTATCTATTCACCCTGTATCAAATCCACAAGGATTATTCCTTGATATCAATCAACAGGCACGCGCACCGACTCTGAAGACGGTCATGCGATCTGCAAGAAATCGGAAACATATCTCTTTCATAACACACCACAATATCGTCAGGAAGGAAGATACAGTGAATAAATTATATAACGATATATAATGTATGAAAAGAAAGCTGTTGGATCATACCGACTCTAGTATGATCCGACACTGTTGATATGTGCAGGCCTACACAAGACTGTCTGAGGAAACCAATGCAAGTAAGATTGCTTTGTCTGTGACACTAATGTTCATACGAAGGAAATATGAATACAGATTAGAACCAGTGTCGCCACGGGTGTGCCTATTGAAAGCACAGAATCGAAAGTACAAGGCATCTTACTTGAAGCTTTAACAGTTCCACTAATTCCTTGTCCTTGGCTGACAGTTTTATGTCGTTCCGAATCGATAAATTATACCGTTGACTTCCATGGTATTTGAAATCAGTAAGGAGAAGATAGGAACAAATACTACGAGGTATTTTAACTTCTCTCTAAGAAGCCTGTCTTTCCACCAACATATGTAGTAAAAAGTCGTCTAATTGTTATTGTCTTTAATTACTTAATTATTCGTAAAATGGCTGATGTGAAGCTTAAAGACAACAGCAGCAAATGTAGTTTATTCAGAATGACGCAATGAATCTGGAACATTACTTTGATCTATAGACAACGTTTCTCTTGGTGATAGGATTAATAGAGAAGGATTATTTGAGCGTCTCGTTATATTTGTAAGTTTGAACAATCACCTCCAAGTAACATATGATGCAAAATGGATAGTGTACTGGTTAATATGAAGTGTCGAAGAAAATGATTTATTTATTAGAATCTATATCAAGCAAAAGGGACGGAAACCGAACTCAAAGAGATTAATGTTTCCCAATTAACAGTTTCAGATTACCCGTCCAATAAATTCACAGTTGAGATATTTCTAAATGAGAGAATATTCTTAAGAGAGATTATTGCTACTTTTGTGGTTATCTTTGCTACGTGCCTCCAAAAAGCTCCGGACCAAGTACATCTAGTGTCGCAGTCATCTTGCAGTGAATATGCTGTCTTATTTAGTCATCTGTTTTACGTGTAATCCAATTTTTTGAAAACAAAAGGAGTATGTATTAATGTGAGAAGCATATGACCTCTGCTTCTTATAACCATAATTTTGGTAGCCTTTCCAATACGATTCAGTATATCAATTATGAAGACATGTAGATTTGCTTTGTAATATCTTACTATTAACTATTAATAGGAATTGTGACTAGTCGACGTTTCATTTCCGATGGAGGAAAGCTAACATGACAGTCCGAGGTACTCATGGCGACCACTGCAACATATATATATATATATATATATATTACTAATTATAGCCCTTCACTAAAATTAGATTTTTACAGATAATTGGAAAAATAATGAAGATACTATTTATACTATCGTATGTGCATTATATATTATCGTATGTGAAAAGATGTAATACACTTTATAATATTGCCTGGTTGCATGATCCTGATCATTTGTCTATACCTTCAAGCTCGACAGCGACGGTATCAATTCCATATGCGTGTTTGTGGGTATGTCAATGAGTGTGTATGGTGTGTTTATGTGGCGTGTGTGTGTGTGTTGTTTTAGTATGTATGCACATATGTGTGTGTGATGTATGTATATATTAAGTTATAAGATTGATTAGTCTTTTTTAAAACTTATATATAAATGGTTTTCGTGATGAAATTCAGAGTAAATAACGCCATATCGTTTTCAAAGAAGATATGAGAACGAGTCCCAGAGGCAGCTGTCGACTGTTTTTTATCCGAGGTTTGTTTTGGCGCATTGTTATAACTGCTGCGTTTTGTGAATTTGTCCACTTGGAGTTCCCCAATTAAAACGAAATACACACACAAGCGCGCACGAGCATACAGACACACGCACGCACGCGCACGCACACAAAACACACACACACACAAGCACACACACACATACACACATATACTATACTATAATAAATATGCAGTTCTAGTATATCTTGTCTTCGCTTCGCTGACGAAGATTAGGAAGGTTGTTGTTGACGTCGTTGGTACACTCGTTCGTGGGTGATAAGGCCGATGCGGGATCGATGTATGCAACTGCAGTGATGAAAAGGGTATGGTTGTTCAGGGTCTGATGATGCAGTTCCATTGTTTTTTCGCTTCTGACGTTTGTCTTCAAGAGAAGCACTGCGAGAAATCTCAAAGGAGGAAACAACATCGGTGACGGTATAGCGCCAAGCGAAGCGGTCAGCTGTCAGAGTGGACTACACACGATAATCAATGACACAAACACTAAGGGGTCTCCAGTTGCGGTGGCCGGTGGTGAGTTCACCGTATACGATGATCTAAGGTAGGCGGTGGTCTTTCGTCCTGGCAACGTGCCCTGCACATCGCAGTCGTGTCTTAAGTAAAATGGCTTCGAGGCTGGTGACTTTTGCTCGCTCGGGCATCTCAATGGTGGTGATGTAGTGACTCCAGTAAATGAAGCGTTGGTGAAAACCTACGAAGTGTCTGAGATGATAGCTGTAGGGAACCCAGGACTCAGAGTCATATAGGAGTGCCGTGAGATGAGCCTGTAGACGCTCATATCTGTGGTGATCTTAAGATGCTTGTTGTACACGCGCTTGTACAGTGTGCCAAATGATTTCGTTGTCTGTTGTCAATTTCTTTGTCGATACTCGCATCTGATGAGATGGTACATAAGTAAACTGCTTTATCACGTTTCGAGAATGGCGTCCCTTCAGAGAGAGATATTATATTTTCAGTTGTTCCCATAGGATTTCTGGAGAAGGATCTGAGCACGTGTCTATTGAGCTGGAGAAACCCTATTTAGATTCTTTTCGATAAATCTATTTTATGCTGGCCCTTTATACACGGATTTATGTCTTAATCGCAGCGCCAGGAATCCTAGTTTGTTTTTCATGCATTTTTATGTAATAGGCGGAATTTGAATTCACAATTCGTGGAG
The DNA here is from genome assembly GCF_001194135.2 of Octopus bimaculoides. Taxonomy (NCBI): domain Eukaryota; kingdom Metazoa; phylum Mollusca; class Cephalopoda; order Octopoda; family Octopodidae; genus Octopus; species Octopus bimaculoides. The sequence continues at coordinate 51,020,218 of NC_068999.1, forward strand.
ACAGAAAACATATATTGCAAGTCGTCCGATTCCATAATGTTATATCTTCACCAATTCATCGCCATCGATTGGTACTTTTTCATCGACCATGAAAGGATGATACCTAAAATTGACCGCATTGAGATTTCATATTAAGAAGGATGAAATCAAAATAAATACCGCGAGGCATTTTGTTTGAACAGCTAATGGCTCTGCTAATTCGACAATGTAAATAAATATTTCAGCTTTCTATGATGAAAGTTTCTGCCCCACATGTTGCCCCACACATTGGCTCGGTACCACAAATTAATATAATCTGCTTCTGTAGGGTCCCTCTGTCTACACTTTGCCGATAAAGAATTACTAGTTTCACCGGAGTCAAGAGCAAAACATTGTTAATAATGGATTTAAGGCTGCGTGCAGGCAGAATTGTTAGCACGCTGGGCAAAATGCTTATCTTAATTTCGTCACTCTTTACGTTCTGTGTTCAAATTCCACTGAGGTCGACTTTGCGTTTTATCCTTTCGGGGTCGATAAAATGAATATCAGTTGAAGACTGGATTCAGTTTAATCATCTTATCTCTCCCCAGGCAGTCGCTAGCGCTATGCCAAAATAACAGATCTTCTGCCAGTTACGACGACTCAGTGAGAACCGATTTTTCCACATCCCTGTAAATAGAGAAACGCATTTAATCCGTTGAAAGATAAAAGAAAATGTATGACATGCTCAATCTTATACCATATTGCTACTCACACTAATTATTAGACAATTACTGCTTAATATCATTTTTTATAAGAAAAATACATATCAATTTAAAATTTTGAGAAATAGAATGATAATAAAATGAAAATGTCAAAAAAAATCAATAATGATTTTAAAAATTAAATTGAAATATTTTTGAAAAATCTTCTTATAACAACATAGACGGAAATTGGTGATTAAGATAATCTTTGTGTATATTGTTTTCTTTTATAAGATTTTAATGTATAATTCTATTATAATTATCTATGAATCTCTACTTGTTGCTTGCTAAAGGCTATAATATAACATCTGCTCTGTAATAGGGGAAAAAATGCTGAAGCAAACATCACTGATTTATATTGTATTGTGGAATGTCTTCAAGATATTTTATATTTATTTAGTTAAAAAATATATAGTCATCACACTACTTCAAACCTGCTGGGAAGAACACTATAACATAGCAAAATATATTCTTTTGTTCGACATTTCAATTACAAATATTCGAATGTAAAGTGCTTCCTCCATTTATTAAATTCAAGTCACGTACAGATCTCGATTTTTGTGTCTATCTGTCTCGGCTGTCTGCGTAATAGACGTTCAATGTCGGGTAGTGTGTGTGTATATGTATATATATATATATATATATATATATATATATGTGTGTATGTGTGTGTGTGTGTGCGTGTGTGTGTGTGTGTGTGTTTGTGTATGCATATATATATATATATATATATATATATATATATATACACACATATGCATATAGAGATACACATATACATACATATATGTAATATGCATACGCACACAGATATATACTGTATGGACGTGTGTATTACGTTTATCTACGTATCCTATCCATTTTTGGGGCGTTATTTGTTTTTTTAATTTTTGTTAGCTTAATTCTTTTTATTAGTAAATAATTCAATTAGATTTGTCTGATTATTTTTCAAATTACATTATCCATTACGAAAAGTCAAAACAACAAAAGAATATAAACAGACATGTATGTGTACATGTCTATCTAAGAATCTCGATACATATGTGCATCTATGTATATTTTGACAAATATATATATATATGTGTGTGAGTGTCTACCGATATATA
>NC_068999.1:51024860-51036044 GCF_001194135.2 Octopus bimaculoides
TCTTGGAGCGCAGATTCTTGAGGAGGCTATTCCAACTACCCATTTTCCAAGACGATGAAAAGGTATGGTCTCCGATTAAAAGAACCGTTTTCCAAAGCTCGGATTTTAACTATAGTTCTAGTTCAAGAAATTATCAAGATTGAGCAATGGGCATATGGAATTTCGTTAGGTACTCAGCACCATCTACCATTTGGAGAATGCGATTGTGGGAAGTTGCACTTTAAGAATATATTAGAGTCTAGTAATAATATTTCTTTTTGATTTATTGGATAAATAAGTATTTTTTATATAATTTCTTTGATTATTATTCTAATTAAGGTTAAGTTAATAGTATAACATTAAAAAATTTATTTAAAATATAGATTCGATTATATAAGTCTTGCATTTTTTTTCAATAATTTTGTTATGCTTTTCTTTTATTTATTGGTGATATAATTATTTTTATATAAATTAATTTTAAATAAATTTAATTAATTTTTGTTAGTTTATATTAAAATTAAAGTTATTTATTTTACGTTTATAATTTTAGTTTAACATAAAACTTCGTTTACATTTGCGCAACTTACTCCTGCATGTTTTCTTTTTGTTCTTCTTATATAGAAATAGCTAATTAGGGAATACAGCTTCATTCCATTTCGAAGATCAGTAGAAAAAGAAACAAAAAAAAGTGTACTTGAAGGAATTTTGGTTGTTTTCCTTCGCATGAAAATACTGCAACTTAGAAACTCCCTTTTTAACTCACCACATACACTTATTTATGCTTGGTTAGCGTAACTAGCAATTGGAGAGGATTTAATGAGATCCACATGCATACATGGAAAATGTCCATATTTATGATGGATACACCTACGATAACCATGTGGGCCTAACATCACTAAAACATTGCAAACGATATATAGTGAGAATAAATGTGTGCATTCTGGACAGTGACAACTTTTAGATCTCCTTTTATTGAAATCAATATGGATGGTCTATGCATTCCACATTTCCTCATTTACGCATCGATTTGGTGATATTAAGCAGCATCCATGCATCACGTTTTTGGAATATATTAACTATACAAACTAAACCAAGCTGGCCTTCATAAATATAATTCATCTATCATTCGGTTTGGAAAGAAGCATAGATATATTTGTTAGAATATATATAACGCGCGCGCGTATGTGTGTGTGAGTGTGTGTGTGTAAGTATATATACACCTACGTATATATATGCTCATAACGTGCAAAATCATGTGCCGCGATGCACGGACAATGCACATGTAAGTATAAATTCAAATAAGAAATAGAAGTAGGGTTAGTGTAATAAACATTACCAGCCCCATGTACTCAGTTTATAAGCCACGCATATTTTCCCGTAGGCTGCTTCTTGTGTGATGGTGAAAACTCTCTCAAATCACCGGGTATTAAAACACGTTAGCATCTTGGGCAGTCGAGCTAACTCACTGTCAATTTCATCTAAAAGTGATGGACGTATTCTTAGATTTCTTAGTGATGGATGTTCCTTATTTTTGCCAAACCTGGAAAAATCTCACTATTTGATACCGATTCCGAATATAGATAAAAATTGATCTATTGTTTCCCATATTCAACTTCCATGATTTTCGAAATCTGCACCTAACCGCCATAAGTAAACTGTGTCATATGGCATATGGTGTACAAAGAGAGCACTTCGATATCGGATATACTGGCACAGTCCAATATATCTGTTTTTACTTGTATATGTGATGGCCTATAATTCTGTATTTGTGTATGAAGGTCAGTTTCGATGACGGAGTACGCTATTCAATATTGAATTGTTTCTGTAATGGAATATATTGATTTGATTGCACTGAAAATACCCAAGCCTTTCACCTTATTACATAATATTGGTTTTTACAATAGGTACACATTTTCAATAAGTACCAATATTACAATCGATTTAACCGACTTCAGTATTGATTTTGTTTTATGGCACATATTTTAATCGACTGTGGGGTAAACAAAGACAAAGCTATCCTTCGTGGGTTTAAGATCGAAGCGTAAATAAACGTAAATAAGTATCGAATGACATATGAGGGATACGAAACGTTTCTACAATATTACATAAATATTGCTTAACATTTCATCTACACAGATTCAGGCAGTAAAACATGAGACAAAATATGTGACAATGTGTCAAAGCATAGAAGCTGACAGAATGGTTAGCACACTGAATAAAATGTTTAGCGACATTTCGTCCGTCTGCATGTTAAGAGTTCAAATTTCGCCGAGGTCGACTTTGCTTTTCATCCTTCCAGAGTGAATAAAGAATTGGACCAGCTGGACACTGGGGTAGATTTGATCAATTTAGCTGCTGCCCCGCCCTGTTGGCGAGTGCATAGAAGGCAGCGAGCTGGCAGAGTCACCAGTATGCCGGACAAAATACTTGCCAGCATTTTGTCTGTTGGTATGTTCTGAGTTCAAATTCTGTCGTGGTTAACTTTACGTCTGATAATTTCGGGGTCAATAAAATAAGCACCAGTCGAGCACTGAGTTTCAAAATCTGAAACCAGTATTTGAGTAAGCATGCATTCAGCGTTGAAATCTTTCATGAGTTGATTTTGAGCTTCAAACTTCAAATTAAATACCAGTTCAAAATTGATCCCATAAAACATACTACACCAATTGCTGATGTTAGTGCGTATATTATAATGCAAAATTACAAAATGAAGAAAAGAATTCTGTAGAGTACACCATTGACTAATGTAGTTTGTAACGAAATTTTAAATTAGTTAAACTATAATATGGATAATATTGAATTTCAAAACACAATATTGTTTTAAGATACGATATGGTTATTATTTTAACTGGTTAAAAGATGGTATTAATCATTTTATGTTTTGTTTATTTTTATATTCATATGTGATCTATAATTCGCACAAAAATTTCTTTTTCTGATTTGGTTAGTTAATATATTTTAATATCGTGAGTATAAAAGTTAAATTACGAATAATATATTGTTAAACGGATAACATATTGTTTTAAAATATTATTTTCTTTTCTTTGCACGAAGCGAATTCATTTTATCTTCTTTGAAAAGCTAAAAATAATTCAAAATAACATCGAAATACAATATAAGGTATGAGATTAAATATGAAGGTGAATTACTTCTAAAAATTTCTAATAAAATCCTAATATGGCGAATGCAAGTATATTTAAAAAAAAAGAAACACTAGAGAATAGAAAAACAAAAAAAAATCAGAAAACGAGGAAAAACAATATATTTATAAGGAAATTGGAATGTCTGATATGATTAAGTAAAGATGAAATTTTTTCAAGGAACTACAATGTGAATTGAGAGCTAGAGATGACTTCAACGTAGTAAATATTCTGGTACGTATTTCGTACCAGCAACGAACAAGCAGAAATAGTAACATTGTTAGTCAAATTTTACGCACGTCTTTTACTCGAATCTCTTTACATACAAATTTGTACCTATACATAAATGCATATAAGGGCACCCCGTTGATGTAGTTGAAATTCCAATGAAGGATCCATCGATCTAGGTTACAAACCGGCTCTTTCTCTATTGGCAAGACATCTCGAAATAAAACTGAATAATGACATACATACACACACACACACACAGATGTATGTATATATGTATATACATATATGTGTATGTGTGCATGTATGTGGTTGTGTGTGTGTATATTATCCACATTTTATAGTAGTAGATAGCTCACGCACGTGTATATACATGTTTATGTATATATATATATATATATAAACATGCCTACACACACACACACACACACACACACACACACACACACACATATATATATATATATATATATATATATATATCATAGAAGTATGTTACAAAAAGAAAATAGATAGATACACGCATGTAAGAGCCTGTGTTTGCGTGTGTGTGCTGAAGAAAAGGGGGAAGACGGAAAGAAAGGAATATTTTGAGTACTAATACTTTCATACTGGGAATGTGACATTATGCTTAAATGTTATATCTGGCTTCACACATGATTTTATGTCCAATAATATTTTCCTCTAGCACACACCGTACATTGATGAAGCAACAAAACTAAATCCGAAACCTAATCCTTCACCGTTTAATTTACTCATGGGCCATGATGTATAGATGGCTCTTGAATATTATGTTAGATCTGTGTAGAATTTAATGTTCTCTGGTTTTAAATCCCTCGGTGTGCAAATACATACAAGTCACATACCTACCAGTTTGCCATCGATCCTTTAAACGTGAGTTATGAAATGTTCTATACAAAATCACACAGAAATACATCTTTAAACATGCGCTGCATTCCAGTACAATCGTTATTTGCACATAGGTAGAAATGCAATATATTAGTTCACAGATATTTATATATGATTATTTCGCATTTATATATAAAGTCATACATACATTTACGTATAGACATATACACATACGTATTAATTCATGCACATACTGGCATATTGGAAAGAGAGTGATGAAATAGCTACATAGGTAGATGGATAGATAAATAATCAAATACATACATATATCTATATACATATACATATATATATATATATATATATATATATATATATATATACATATATATACAGATATATACACACATAGATATACATACGTATTAATAATTATTTCTTATTAACAGCAAATTAATCATCATCCCTCACAGCTGTTTAAGTTAATACTCAGTAAATATTAATTAAATATTGACTTTGTATGACCTGCACATAATATCTTCAGGGTGCCAAAAATATACCCTTGGATGTTTTGTATGTATATATGGATTCATTATAGAAGATATTATGCTGAGGTCATATAAATTAAATGGTTAATTAATATTTACTGATTATTAATTGAAACAGCTGTAAAGAATGATGATTAATTTGCTGTTAATAATAAACAATTAATTATTATCTTCCCAATCTTCATTCTTTTCTTCTTTTATATGACTGGTATTTGTTTATATATATAGCTATTATTCTAAGGAAATTATTTTCCCCAAATACCATACATGTATGTATGCATGTATACTCATGTACATGTGTATATCTGCATCATTCGACCTGTTGCGTCAGTACGGAGATTACTTAATCTAGAACTAGTTCATTTCGCTTGGCACTTTGTTATTTTTGATTTATTTGTGTAGTGGCCAATATCAGAATAAGTTGTGTGTCTGCTGCGTTTATCTGGATTGACTCATTATTTCATTTTTTTAAAAAAGGGGGAATTTTTCATCCCTTGCGGCTTCACAAAAACGTGAAAATTTCACAAATGGGTGAGGTATACGGCATAAGCTGTTCTGTGTGATTTTTCGGTCTTGATTGTAATCTACTACAATTAAAAGTCGACGAGCATCGTAGTTATTTATACCATTAATGTTTTACGACTCTTTGTTGCCTACTTTTCTGTTATATGCTTCTCGCTTTGTAGACACGTGGTTTCTGATTCAGTGCGGTTGCGCAGCAACTTGGACAAGTATTTTCTTGTATAGTCCAGAATTTACTGATGTCTTTTGAGTGAATTCGGGTATCAACATTTTTGTGAAACCCGTAATATTTTCATGTGTTCCTGTGTTAGTATTTTCCCACCTACTCGTTACTAACGATATTAATTAGTTTATGACTCCGTAACTTAGATGATTTGGAAACGTAACTAACAAAATAAGTGCCAGACCTAAATCTAATAAGGACTGGAGTCCATTTGTTCGGCTTAACACTTGGAAGTGGTGAGCAAGCATGGCCGTTGTACAATAACTTATGCAAGGTAAAGAATAAAAGAAGAAACGAATAAACTATTCTAATAACTTTGTGCCTATTTTAATAGCTTTGTGATATGCTCTAGGTATAAGCCCTCTTTTTCTCTGCTCCGGCAGAACAGTTGCTCGATCGAATGGCAGTTTGTTCACATTTTTTCCTGTCGAGGATAAAGATGAAACTAGTGAGTGATATTTATGTATATTTTTTAGATTTACATTTGAAGGAAATATTAATGTAATATGCGAGTCAGCTTCTTATATTATCGTATCAGTTGCACATTGCTTGAATCTCTTTCATTTATTGCCAAATTATATTTACACTTTCTGCTTGGTTTTTAATATTGAATGTTTCTTTAAAATTCATTTCTCTTCGAAATTTCGTGTTTGTAATTTACAAGTTACAACGTGTATTCTTTTTTTTTAATGCAGGGTGTTACCTAACTTATTCGTATACGTTCCATAATTAGACATAAATGTATATATGTTTTATTCTTGTTTTCTTTTTAATATTTCAAATCATTTTCCATAAAAATATATTTTGGCAGAAAATCAGAGAAATTTTGCATGACATAAACTTTGGCTCGATTCCCCCGGCAAATGCGTTTCATCAGAATAATTTTGCATATAATTGAAGTAAATGTTGTATCAAGCGAAGCAGTTATTCTAGAAAGATTACATATGTCACGAATCCACTCGGTGCACAAGAAATTTCTTTCGATTTAAAAAAAAGAACAGAGGTTCGTTCATGTAAAAACATGCACGATTTGTGATTACTTGACAGTGGAAAAGGAATATCATCTTATCTCATGCTGTCTTCGTTCAGGTCTCTTTATGCAAATAAAATGATTGTGTACTTCGTAAAAAGCATTCTTTGACTGTCTTACAGTATTGTAAGCATTTTCTTTTCTCCCCAAACAAAAAGAAGTGAGGTTTCATTTGAATAATACATGTAGTTACACTTTTATAAAATGTTGAATAATTCTGCCTATTAAACTTCAATTTCCGATTCCGGTGAGTTGAATTACGTGGTTGATAAAAACTAGATGCATTGAATTACATATACAAAGAGCACATCTTACTTAAATATGCATATGCCCAACCAAACAACTTAACAAAAGAAAGAAGTTTAATAAAATACAATATGTCATGATTTAAACTGAAGTCATCTACAGTCTTTATATTTTGTAACTTTTTCTTCCGTGATATAATACGCTTGTATTCTATTTGTTCATGGTCACCTAGTTTTCAAAAATATATCCATATTTACACTATAAAAAAAAAATCTGATATATTTGAACACAATCATTATATGCATGGAACGCAGCATATATATATATATATATATATATATATATATATATATATATATATATAAATATGTATGTGTGTGTGCGTGCGTATGTGTGTGTGTGTGTGTGTGTATGCGTGTACTTGTGTGTGTAGAAAAATAGATAGACATATGTAAGTATATATATGTGCGTGTTTTTTTGTGTGTGCGTTTGTGTACAACAGAATAAATAGGTGGCTTATTAGCAATTTGAACCTAAAGGCACAATTAATAGAGGTCACAAAAGTGACGGCGTGTACTGAGCAGCACCAACTATTGCTAGAAACAAGATTTAAAATAATACAAAATCCACAAAGCACTGTACTTAATGACTGACAACGGGAGGTAAGGCTCCAGCGTATATAGCCGGATCGAACGATTTCGGATTTTGAATCATAGCATCTTAGACCTTGTCAGCGACCCTTAACGCCTAGGGTTAAACTCAACTATATTATATACCTACATGCATATATATATATATATATATATATATATATATATATATATATATATATATATATATATATATATATATATGCACACAATAATAGACAGGGATATATCAATTGTAAAGGCACAATTTGCGTCTGGGACACTGCTATGTTTATGAAAATAAAGCCAACTGAGTTCTGCAAGAAGGAGAAGCGTAATTTTTATTTTACTTCAATGTTCATCGATTTTCATATAACACGACATTAATGGGAAAATAAATTCTGCTTTGCAGAGGATCATGTTACGTGAAGGTTCTGTGATCTCATTGTATTCAAGGTCAATTTCATCTGGAATAAGTTGAAAACTTATAATAATAGCGTTCAATAATTAAACATCTTGCGAACTTTAGTAATGCCCTTTCAATTACTGAAGGTTTGTGATAACTATCAGGACTTTATTTTTCATTTTCGAAAATTTTCAAGATTGCGAAAAAAAAAAAAAAAGAAAAAAGGTGGCAATTAGATACAGGAATCAAATACATATTGTGGCTACGATTCTCATTCAAACTGCATTTAATTATGCACCGGTTACAGATCAGCATAAATCTGTCAGATTTTTCACAAGATCACAGTATTGAATGCTGAGATAAATCGTGTATACTCCAAGCATATCATTAACCAAAGAGTTGAAGATCTCGCTCATTAAAAGCTGCTATAAAATATTGCTATAATCGAAATGAAGTTTATTTGGATACTTTAGATATTTGGCTAAATATCAAGGCATTACTACATTTATAGAAATTAACATGTCGTTACATCATTAATATTTGCGAACATCAAAAGACATCAATATCAACATTATTAACAGAAAACAACTCATAAACGAAATGATAATATTGATATTGCGTATTTTAATTGATTACTGATATTATTGTTATTGTTGTTACATTTATCACCATCATATCAGTTATTTATAATCGGGAATTGTATTATTATTATTATTATTATTATTATTATTATTATTATTATTATTATTATTATTATTATTATTATTATTATTATTATTATTATTATTATTATTATTATTATTATTATTATTATTATTATGTTGGTAATCATATTAACAGTTACATGTCCAATGAGCCAAAAAAAAAAAAGTAAAAGCAGACGTTATCTCTTGAATGTGAATTTTTTCTTTTTTCTTTATTGCTAAAAGGAAACCAAGAGACACGTCATAGTGCTTTGATAAATCTTTACTGTCATCGCCACATTTCGAAAATTATCTAATGATTTTATAACATTCACGTTTATGACATTAATCTAATTAAGTCCGACACGTAATTTTAGTTATCAGATCTTACCCAGCTTCACTCTTTCGTTCTCACTGTCTTTGTTTACCTTTCCCTCCTTCCTTCTCTTTCTCTCTCGTTTTCTCTTTTCTTTCTCTGCCTCTCTTTTCTCTTTCTCTCTCTCTCTCTCTCTCTCTCTCTCTGCTTCGACGTGCAATTCTTGAAGCTAGACATGAAAACTCAAATGAAAATAAAGAGTATAACCACACTCTGTTCCTTCCCAATGAACCTATGTACATATTATAGTATAAATGATAATGCCAATTGCCAAATAATTCAGGATATAAATACTACTTTCCACTATAGGTACAAAGCCTGAAATTTTGAGGGAGGGAGCTGGCAGATAACTCAAATTCACCTTGCGAACGAAAGGGACTAGATCCGGAAAGCAATATATATCAAGAGGAATTAATCATTCAGTGATTCGTAACAGGAATATACGTACACAGCAAACACAAATTTCAGTCAGCCATTTGTACACATACATGTATAGATCAGAGATATTCTGGTTATAAATTATTTAAGAAAATACAGTTACTTCGTAATTCTTGTAGCAAAGATAAACAATAAATAGAACATCAATCGCCGATTGATTTCTTCTATTGTCAAGAAGAGATGTTGCAGACATGTCGCATTGTACAAAGCCTTATGCAATTTCAACCACAATTAAAATGACGGATTTGTGTTCAAAACACCGACTGAATTATGGAAAACATATTTACACGACGTCTATGGTGTTGGACTATGGAATTCTAGCAAAATACTATTATACTATATAATTTAGTACTATATTTTCTAGACAGACAGAAAGACAGATACATACATACATATATGCATGAGTATGCATACATATGTGTGTATATGTATATATATGTATATATATATATATATATATATATATATATATTTGTGTGTGTGTATGTACGTCTGTAATCTTATGTACAAGGGACGTCAAAGTATTAGAAACGGTATGACTTGGTTCGTTTGATCTGTGTAGAATCAGACGTATATATAGAAATTGTGAGCTTTTCCACCAATATTACTTTAGGATTTTAGATTCAACATATATTTCTAGTTATGTTTACCCCTTAATTTTCAATCACGTTTAGAAACACACTTTATCACAATTTCAGTCGAATATACCATGTCTATATTGTAATATCTGTTTAAAATAGAGTTGGCGTTAGCGCAGTAGAATTCAAAATTTCAAACATAGTTGGAAATATCACTTAAATCAACTTTCCTGGAGTATTTTATGCCTGGATATAAGAAGTCATAGATAATTGTCTCTACTCACTAATTCGTTTATGAAGTTTCATGCGGGAAATTTATCAAATCATAAATAACTGAATGGAATTTATAATATACAAGCTAAGGTTTTATAAGTGACATCTCCTTTTAATTTTCTTTCCTGTTTCACATATTGAAGAATAAATAGAAAGAAAATCAAATATCCGTTTATTCTGAATTTATTACCAGTAGACCAGAAGTGGTCGAGTGAGAATAAGTATCAGTTCAGAAGCCACGAAGTATATGATTGCATTACGTACAGAACTGAGCTGTAATATTACAAATTTATTTTGATTTAGTAAAATATCAATTTATTTATGATAGGATGCGTGTATCGCTCTGCAAAACATAACTTAACGGCTAAGCATAGGTTCCATTTATCGAGCGGACATTGTGATTACATACAAAGTATGTGTTGAGCTTCTGTTTTAAATAGCGTGTAATGCTCACATACTTATTGAGAGAGACAGAGGGAGAGATAAATAGATAGATAAATACTGATATACATATATGTTTGTAACATTATGAATTGCTGTGTAAGAGCAATTATATTGAAACACAATACACTTTACCTCGTTTAAATTCTAAAATCACATGCAAAATGCATAACAGCGAAAAACTTTGTATTTACAATGCAATAACCTATAATATTTGTTGTTGTTGGCACTCCGTCGCTTACGACAGCGAGGGTTCCAGTTGACCCGATCAACGGAACAGCCTGCTCGTAAAATTAACGTGCAAGTGGCTGAGCATTCCACAGACACGTGTACCCTTAACGTAGTTCTCGGGGATATTCAGCGTGACACAGTATGACAAAGCTGACCCTTTGAATTACAGGCACAACAGAAACAGGAAGTAAGAGAAAGTTGTGGTGAAAGAGTACAGCAGGGTTCGCCACCATCCCCTGCCGGAGCCTCGTGGGGCTTTAGGTGTTTTTGCTCAATAAACACTCACAACGCTCGGTCTGGGAATCGAAACCGCGATCCTATGACCGCGAGTCCGCTGCCCTAACCAGTGTGCCAATTCGCCTCC
>NC_068999.1:51036253-51040018 GCF_001194135.2 Octopus bimaculoides
TATATATATATATATATATATATATATATATCTTTACGCACAAACCCACACATATCTAGATGTGATGAATACTCATACTTGTGCACAGGAGGATAAACAAGAAAAGAAAACTGTTTTCACACGGAAATAGAGGTTCCTTGTTTTCAATCATCTATATGTATTTCTTTAAAATAAAATCTAGTTACTACGACAGCATATTATGGAAAACAGCATGAAAACAAAAGCATCGCCACGACTAAAATTGGCATCATCAGCAACAACAGCAGCAGATGCAGAAAAAAATATTAGCTTCACCTGAATAATATTCGATTCCGATATTGACGGATTTGAAACTTACTTCAAATGAAGATATATTGTATTCTATAATGAAATTAAAAATATCTCTGACTTCGGAAACTTCTTAACCCCACACACTTCATTTTGAAGGAGGTCAACGGTAGTCTAATGCATTTCTGTTCAAGAGGGTCACTAATATGATATACTTGGCGAGTAGAGATACTTGGCGAGAAAACAATAAATAGAATGTAGCATGAAAGAATTAAAGATGTATAGGAGAAATATGTAGAAACATACTTATTGTGAAACATATCAATAGAATCTCATCAAAGAATGAGGCGACTAGGCACAGCTGTTTTGACGCCGGTGATTGGGCTCGGCTGTCTAAATTTTAAACCTCTTTTGTCGATAGAATCACTTGGCGCTGGATTCTAACATACTCACAATCGCGGACATGTTCGCATTCGCGCGCACACACACACATACACGCACGCACACACACAAACTCACACACGCACACACACAAACGCACACTTACACGCACATCCTTACACATACACATATTCACACACACGTTCATCGTACAGAGAAGTACACAAACGTTTGGTGCTGGATTCTAAAACACACACGCACACGCATGCACACATACTCATACACATAGGCATACGCACAAACTCACGAACACACACATGCACATGCACATACTCACACATATGTTCACATGCAAAGAAATATACACATAAAGGTAGAAAAAGTGAAAGAGATAGGGGGAGAGAGAGAACGTGAGAATCATTAAAATGTCTTATGTCAACTAGAGGAGCACTCCATCGGTTACGACGACGAGGGTCCCAGCTGATACGATCAACGGAACAGCCTGCTCGTGAAATTAACGTGCCAGTGACTGAGCAATCCACAGGCACGTGTACCCAATGTCAAATATGACAGCATCGAATCAGCAATGCAAAATAGGCGGGAAAAATCGGCTGTGGCCACAACGTCATTTAAGCACCTCACCAATCCCCAAACCAAAACTCTGCAATAAATGAATAAATGAAATATGATACCGTAGTATCCCTGTACAATTTGACTGCGTACGATTTTGTTCAGAACGTATGTGCATCCAATTCAAATAATATGTTTAGCTCTAGCATCACCTCTGATTTCAAAGTATTAAGCTCACCAGTTTCCACATAATTGTTACACACTATTTATGATCTGGTTATATTCAGAGAAAGCTTACGTTAACTATCGGGTATCTGTATCATACCACGTACATCTGATATATCGTAATTGCATAGTCAATTATATTTAGTAGGTCAATAGAAACTTCAATAAAACTTGGTCAACTTTATTCTCATACGGGCAATATAATCAGCATTAACTCTCTTCTATATATATGTATATATATATATATATATATATATATATATATATATATATATATATATATGCATGTATGTATGTATGTATGTATGTATGTATCGGCATTTTTTCTTCCGCCCTCCTCCAATTCTGTTACTACCCGAAAAATGTTAAAAACCTTTTGGTAAGATTTCTATTTGTGTTAAGATTTGAATTCTCCGATTTGCGCAGACAAAACAGAGTGGTGAAGAATTTGGCTTTGCAATTAAATGGTTTCAATTTTGGTCCCAATGTGTGCATCTACGATAAATGGCTTCTACTATATCCTCGGTTCGCTTATTGATTTCTTACTGAAATCTGTAGAGTGAAACTGTATGGAAAATTGTCATATTTATGTATTTATGTATGTATTTATGTATTTATACAGATAGCTACAAATAGATAGAAAGATAGATAGATAGATAGATAGATAGATAGATAGATAGATAGATAGATAGAAACATATTTAGATAGAAAGAGAGAGAGAGTTAGATAGATAGACAGATAGGTAGATCGATAGACAGATAAATAGATAGATAAATAGATAGACAGACAGACAGACAGATAGATAGATAGATAGATAGATAGATAGATAGATAGATAGATAGATAGATAGATAAATAGACAGAGAGACAAACAGATAGAGAGAGAGAGTGAGTGAGTGAGATAGATAGATAGACAGACAAACAGTTAAACAGACAGACAGACAAATAGATACATAGACACATGAATATGGAAAGTTAGCTGTGTTGGTGAAAATATACTACATTTTAGATATGCTTTTACGTATAAGTGTACCATAAAACACATATCTACATATATACACACATACCCATATATACACACATCCATATATACACATTGTTAAAACTATATATATATATTCTCTAAGTGACAGTCAGTAGTCACTTAAAAAAACCTAACACAAACAAGCCAAAATATATGGACGAAACATATTGAATAGCACTTTATTATATCCAACGATAAGTTGATATCTCTTGCGGCAGAAGCGTATATTGATTATAGACATTCTATATTCAATTCAGAAATGATTTGTCTATCTGTTGTCGTATTTCTACCCTTTCTCCTTTCTATTTTTCTGTTCTCTTTTTTTTTACATTCTTATAACAACTGCTTCTTTTCTGAATTCTCAATTCCGACGCGATTCAACGAAAACCTATGGCTTTGTATGTCACGCTGTAAAGCACTCAAAAATGTTTTACTGAATTTTAAGTAATCAGATTTATGGAAAAGTAGTTCTCCACGAGGCAAACTTTATCCGTTTTATCGTTTTCAACTACTTCATCGGCAGAGTATTTGGAAAACAAAACATTTTACAATACCTAAATGGCTTTCCTACGCTTTAGCACACTTTTCTTTAAACATTTTCTATAACCATGTGCAATACATAATTTTTCTCATTTGAATCTTTCCTCAATTGGAACTAATTTTATTGCTGAACATGGGATACAGCACATCAGTTCTTCAAATCTTATGAAACAAGGAGAGATATTTACCATACAAAATTTAAAATATTTTTGGCGTTGCTCCCATTTAACTATTAAACCTACATTTAAGTAATTTAGGTAATATTACAATCTTACATCTCATTTTAAAAAGTAACAGCTGTTTGCGGAATTCTCATACTAAACCTTGTCACACAGTTCGATATACATCATGGGTTTAACAGTACATTCCGCTAGTTTAAATAACTAAGAAAGGGTATTTATTAATCCTATTATAATTAAGCTATACGTAAATTGTATCCAAATACTGTCCCACTAAAAGCTTCGTCACCGACCTACTCTAAACCGTTTATTTCATATATCTTTCTCCAGTGTCACTCATAGGCGGACACCAGTTTACCTGGGGACTTCTGAGAATTGAAAAATAGGACGTACAATTTGACATGTTCACTAAAACTGAGATAAAGTTGTCAAACGCCTTCATGAAAAGACGGTGGTGCGAAATTATTTCATTGTTATGCACGGAAGTGCTATTTTGTCAGTTTGAGATTCAGTGACTTTGTTTATAAACTGTTTTGGTGCAATATCGTGTGGATAGCTCTGCATAGTTTTATATATATAT
>NC_068999.1:51040148-51040777 GCF_001194135.2 Octopus bimaculoides
ATATATATGACGCGCTTGTTACGGTTGCTGTCTATTAAATTCACTTAGAAATATTTTGTCGGCTCGTCGTTAAAATTATAGCAGAGAGGTTTTTTACAATCAACAGCTTATGTCTTATAGCATTTAACATATTTGTGTTGTCTAAGTTAAATGTATACCCATTCACACTTACACAGGTGTATATATGTATGCATGTTAGTAGGTTTTTGTTTTATGTTTCAAGCGAGTTGTATCTTGTAGTATTAGTTGGTGTAATAATAGAGTAAATTAAGCTTCCTAATAACCTGTCATACACTCAATAATCAACATTAGCATCTTGTATAGCATTGCTGTCATTATCACCACATTTATCTGCCGTTCCAATCAACACCTCACTGCTGACGGAAACTAATTCCCTACGATATCCCAATGGCCGTCCTACTAATTTCAAATTACTTTACTAATTATCTGTATTCCTAAATAGATTGAAACAAAAACGAAAGGCATCACTGGAGCAAAATGAGTCAAAATACACACACAAACATACAAACATATAACTATGTATGTATGTAAGTGTGTGCGTATGTGTACGTGTGTGTACGCGTGTGTATGTATACGTATATATAAATGTATGTATATATATATATATA
>NC_068999.1:51041184-51048208 GCF_001194135.2 Octopus bimaculoides
TATATATATATATATATTTATACATATTGTATATAGTATATATTATACACATACCTATCTATATATATATATATACACACTCACATCAATATAGCTACACATTATGGATAACCTCATAGTGTGAAGTAGCTACCATAACATATGACAATAGTTGAATCAGTATCACGTAGGCTGCTGTTAAGTCAAATTATATTCGCAAATGTTGACGAAAATAACAAACATCCACGAAATTGGCCATTTTACAGGAATGCTCAATTGTACTGTCATGTTAATCTTAAGTATCAAATCCGCGCGGGAAAGAACAGTCACAATCATATACATATCAGTATATTAGGTGAGATGAAGATATGTGTGTACGTGTGTTTGTGTGTGTGTCCGTCCGTCTGTATCTGTGTGTGTGTGTATGTATGTATATGCAGGAGCGGGTGTGTGGTGAGAAGCTTGCTTCCCAACCATATGGTTCAGCTTCAGTCCCATTTTTTGTCACCTTGGTGAGGTTCCTTCTACTAGAGCCTCAGATTAGCCAAAGCCTTGTGAGTGTATTTGGTAGACGGAAACTTAAAGAAGCCAGTCGATTATGTACATAAAGTAAAAACTATTTGCCAACATAATGTGACAGTCCTAGACGGGACGAATAATACTGTTGTTTAGCCCCAGAAAACGTGGTTTCCAGCTGGATATACGACACAATATATGCGTCTTTATATTTTCGAATATATGAGGGAGTTCAGTACCCACATCCAGCACAAAGCAACATCTGTGGTGCGGTTTCTGGGTTATTGCTCTTTCTCAGCACAGAGAATTGGCTCGGCTAGACGGCGCTGCTGAAGACCCGTTTGAAAATATAAGGACGCAGATA
The DNA here is from genome assembly GCF_001194135.2 of Octopus bimaculoides. Taxonomy (NCBI): domain Eukaryota; kingdom Metazoa; phylum Mollusca; class Cephalopoda; order Octopoda; family Octopodidae; genus Octopus; species Octopus bimaculoides. The sequence continues at coordinate 51,042,044 of NC_068999.1, forward strand.
TTGTGTCGTATAGCCAGCTGGAACGACGTACGTTTCTTGGGGCTAAAGAACAGTAATATTCGTCCTATCGAGGACTGCCGCATTATGAGTAGGTATGTGTGGATGAGCAGAATGCACATGAGTATGTACAGATATGCATACACATATATACGTGCAAGCATATATGTACATACTCACGTGCACGCCGCTCAACCAAACATACTCATTTATATATATATATATATATATATATATATATATATATATATATATGTATGTATATATAATCAACATTCATACGGTCGAGAGTTCATGATCTACATCTCCGACTATATAGTCAAAATGTCTTCAACGGTTTTGGGGATGACTGTTGCTTGATACTCACCTTTGATGGATGTACCGATCTTACTTACACTACTTTACTCACCCAGCAATAAGACAATGAATTTCAACTCATCACCCTTATTGGTCTTTGTATATTCCACAATGTGGTACGTTAAGAAAGCAGATCTTTACTGTTGTTTGATACAAGAGTATCACTATGATTAACAATGTATTAAATAGTAAATGCATCATATAAGGATAAAATGTAATGACACGCAGCATTATAATGGAACTTTCGATCTTGTACATAAGTGAATTGACGTCTAATATTATCAGACTATTTCGCTTGCATATGCGCAGGCTTTGATGAAAACATAATTTTTTCAAGGTAACGCAGTCACGCATAACGCTAATCCACCGATTCACCTGAGCTAGTATTAGTCAAACATATGTATGCATATGTCCACAAACTTCGAAGTCGCTGCCAATTCTTTTCCTTTGGGCTTTACGTTTAGAAAATGCTTTCTTTCCTCTCTCCTTCTCCCTCTTGCCTCTCTGCATTCTCTGTCTCAGCACACACACACACACACACATATATATGTATTTATGTATGTATTGATGTATGTATCGATGTATGTATATGTTTATGTACGTATGTATATGTATGTATATATATATTTATATATATTATATATATATATACATATATATATGCAATATAAATATTTATATATATATATATATATACACATATAAATATGTATGTATATACACATATATACATATATTTCGAGAGAAAGAGAGAGAATGTAAGTGAGAGCGAGAGAGAATTATTTGATCTTGGCATTCTAGATTATGAAAATGTTTCATATATTGCGCATTGTGTCTGTATTTTTCCCTATACTCCAGTATAGTAAATTATCGACATCGCTTGGGGTGTGCTATGAATTTAGTACCCTTGATCTTGATCCGAAATTACTAATTCTCCACCTACAAAATGTGATTCATACATCACAGGCAATTTATGTTTCGTTTGTTATTCACCAACAGTCTACAGACAGATATATGTGCGTGTGTATGTGTGTGTGTGTATATGTGTGCATGCGTGAGTGTGTGTTTGTGTGCGTGCGTGTGTCTGTATATATATGAATATATATATATACATGCATGCATTTATGATATAGGTATGTATCTATCAACAGATATATGTGCGTGCGTTTATATCTATGTATATTTGTATGTATATGATAAATCTATGTATGAATATATGCATGTATGCTTTTTTTACCGGATATATTTTGACGAATATATATATCAGGCTAAAATCAATTACATGAATTGATAAAAGATGGAACTTCTTTACTGTTTTTTTCAACCTATTTTGTTTGCTCTCACTCTCATACATTAAAACATACATACATACATACATACATACATACATACGTACATACATACATACATATATATATATATATATATATATATATATATATGTACTGAGCATTAATGAATATTTTAGAGATGGGAGAAACCTTCCACGTGCTTTCAGCAAGGTTAACCTTCCGAGCATAATGCCTATAAAGAAGTGAATAAAAGCCGAACATAAAAATGAAATTGAACATAATCATGAAATTTCATGGCCTTTGGTGTTAACGATATACGAGGGACTATTCTTTGATTAATGTTGCGTCTTCTGTACAAATGCGAATGCAAGACCATCCTTTCTTCACTTTTCTAAAAGGATGATGGGAGAAATATAACAAAAATGGTACACATTACCAGGAAGCTAATTATAAACATATATTTACATCCAAAGACTTAAGAACAGCTTTAGATCCTTAGTAAACTCACTTATATTCTTCTGCAAATTAATTTAGCCTTGATATATGCATTTTTTGTGCATCAGAATAAATCTCAGATGCAACATCATTGTAGTAAATTGGGCGAAAGTATTTTGCTAGCATGTTACCATTTAAACGATGATATAATGGTTATTCCAGTGTCTGTTTGGTTATGCAATTCAATGAAAATGAACCGAAAATTGAGGCAGTTCCTAACAGACTGCGGTGTGTTTGTGTGTGTGTCAGTGCTTGTGTGTGTTCGCATGTTTCTGCGTGTGTGTCTGTGTAAGTGTGTACGTGTCCGTATCTATAGCATATATGGATTATATACTACGCATAGGGACACACGCATTCATACAGGAATGCACATCCTCAAACACACATACGCATGTATATGTATATATAAATACATATACATATATGACACACACACACATGTATACTTGGAACAGACGTACACACAGATATATATATATATGTAATGTATTGGTATACATAAGTACTTATGTATATACATGTATATATACATACACACACACATACACACATGTACACATGCACACAAACACGCACACACATATACATGTTTCAAGTTTTGCTTTTATGTTAAGTTCTAATAAAAACTGAAGAATTATTCAATATTTTTGCTAAGCGCGTATCGATTGTTCTTTAACAAGAAGAGTATTTACAGTGACTTCGAAGTTTCGTCCTGCAAAGCAATCCTCAAACAGTCCGGAGACATATATATCATGCGTGTAACGAGTTCGCAGGCATATGTATCACTTGGGATATATGTGTCTTACGTAATGAAATAAATATCCTTTATTATTTCGTAATTATAATTGAAAATCATGGTGAATATAGTCAGCTAGCGTTTAGCCGTAGCGTTGAAAGTAGTTGTGATCTAAGAATTTGATATACAATACATAGCGTATAGAAAATACTTACTCAACATCATGGTCCACATGCTTGGCTATTCTAGAAACAGCTGTAAGAAACTCTGTTTATAATATCTATCTAGATTAAATATTTTTTTTACGGCTGATGCCAAATGTTTTTGGTTTTTCAATTTACATTTTTAATCTTTATTCACTTAACAACTAAATGCTCCTCTAAATCGAAAATAGTGTTGAACATTTTTGTACTTTTAATTCCTGGTTCATAATGAGTTCGTAGTCTTTTCTCAAATTAACATTGAATTTGTTTTTTATTTTATAGATTTCACATATCAAGTTATTTTTCTCTCACCCTGCTTTCTGCCGATCCATGTAGGTTGCTTGCTCTACATATTGGAGGATGTGCAAATGAACGTTTGTTGTTCAACCCAAAACATAAGAGTAGAGTTAAATCCAGAAGAAATTCATTGTTTTCATATTGCATTTCATTTTTCCTTCTCTAACGTGTATTAAATTTTAATGTAAATCACATATTAAAGGTTAATATTTTGCCAGAAGTAGCCGTTATATAATGTTTACTGGCATTCGCCTGTTCTAACATTCTTGTGTCTCATTAATAAATGTCATCGCTAACATGTATTTGTTCGTCGAAGAATGTAAGCTAATGTTTATCTATTTAATTATTTTTTGTGAAGTTATGTACAAACAATAGTTGACAAACAATATTTAATGAATAAGTAAAGAAAAGATAACGCAGCGTTTGCGATTATTGGACTTAACAAAAAGCAAATTTCACACAAAAGCTATACATTACATTTATTCCATAACATAAATCAAAACGTTGCTGTATTTAATACGTATAAAATTTTTTGTCACGCATAGATATATAAACTTAAACGAAACAACACATCACACAGCTGCAATTTTCTACATAACACAGCACCCCACCACTTAACTCCATCAATGTTCTAAAACGCAAATAATTGAAGCAACGCAACAACTTAAATGCTCAAATACAGCTAAGAGCAATATTATGAAACTTCCCATTCAACTGACAATACCCATACAAGATGTTTACAAGATTAAATCCACACTAAAAGAGAAAATGACATTGAAATTGCATTCATATTAAGCAGATCTGAAGATCAGTTTTGCATACATAGAAAATGGTTGCATGTACAGTCTAACGAACGTTCCCGAATATTTTATTATAAAACAAAACTCTGAAATAATACCTCAACATGACAGTTTCCGTACCACTACTGAAACATGCTAAAGTGCCCAGTCAACTGAGAGTTTCTACAGAGGAAACATGTTGCCCCCTCATAGACGAATGCAACGTTTTACATCCCATCCACATATCATTCTATCGATTTATCATTCTTAAATATTTCGAGAAAATCGGAGACAAAACAGGATAAACATACACGCATATATATATATATATATATATATGCGTGTATGTTCGTATACATACATACATGCATACGTACATACATTCATAAATACATACATAGATAAATACATACATACATATACACACATACATACATACACACATACATACACATATACACACATACATACACACATGCATACATGCATACACACATACATACATACAAACATACAAACATACATGCATACATACATACATTCATGCATACATACATACATACATACATACATACATACATACATACATACATACATGCTTACATACACACATACATAAATACGTAAATGCACAAATATACACACTTGTATTAAGACCGAAGAGTTACAAGAAAAAAATGGATAAATCAGATACCGAAGTAAAAGCAACAACGAATAACAGCAGAAGACGTCGCTTTGTTTTGATCATAACATATTTTTCCAGGCATAAGAATTAAACTGCTAATATCGCTCACTAATTGAAATAACGATGTTTCTGTGTGATGCACGCTACTATGTTATTCCTAACTCTCGATGGATAATTTCATTCTATTTCGATTACATTATTAATATTATTATCAGTGATAGTATTATTATTGCTGCTGTTGTTGTTGTTGTTATTATTGCTTTTGACTTCATTTATTTCTAATTATTGTTGTTGTTGTTATCATTATGCCAGAGTTAATGTTATTAAGGTGTTACTGCCCTGTTTGTACTGCTATGCATAATCATTAAATTATATTTACTTTGCCCGTTGAAAATGAAAAGAAATTATTTTACACTATATTATGTCCTTTTTTATTGTTTCTTCTTTGTTTTCTTTCTTTTTCGTTTGGATTCGTCTTAATTTGTAAACATTACGCCCTAACAGCCGGCCAGTAAATTATAGTTCCTAAATATCACAAATTTTATTTTTCTATTTGTCTCTTAAATTTCATATTTCATTTCTATGCCTGTTCAGTTGCTGGTGATGTTGTCGTTGATGTTGTCATAGTTGTTGCTTTCCTTCGTGTCATCATTTTTGCATCAACAACAAAAGAAGCAAACAGATACTTTGATATTTGCGTGTAAATCCGAATAATACTCTGCATTGAAATCCCAGTCATGGCAGTCAGATTGCCATATCGACTGCATAAATAAGAAGCTTCAGTGTGTGAAAATATTTTCAGATACATCTCCAATACAGATAAAAAGGCGACTATAGGCGAAACACATCATAGTTTCTTATTATTGATAGTAATATTTTAATATTATATTACATTATATTATATTATAACGTGGATAGGTCGTAAGGAAACTGGGGAAATGCTTGATGGTTCTAAGTTCAAATTCAGCCAAGGTCGGCTTTACCTGTCATCATTTCGGGATCGATATCGCTTACGGTCATATCACGTTGAGAGCACCGGTTCTCGTCCGATCACCGAAGTTAAGCAAGGTCGAGCCTAGTGAGTACTCAGATGGGTGACCGCTTGGGAAACCTAGGTGCTGTAAGCGTCACACCCCCAGGCGTAGGAGTGGCTGTGTGGTAAGTAGTCTGCTTACGAACCACATGGTTCCGGGTTCAGTCCCACTGCGTGGCACCTTCGTCAAGTGTCTTCTACTATAGCCTCGGGCTGACCAAAGCATTGTGAGTGGATTTGGTAGACGGAAACTGAAAGCTGCCCACCGTATATATATATATATATATATAT
>NC_068999.1:51048232-51053898 GCF_001194135.2 Octopus bimaculoides
TGTGTGTGTGTGTGTGTGTGTGTGTGTGTGTGTGTGTTTGTCCCCTCATCCCCAACATCGCCTGACAACCGATGGTGGTGTGTTCACGTAACTTAGCGGTTCGGCAAAAGAGACCGGTAGAATAAATAAGTACTAGGCTTACGAAGAATAAGTCCAGGGGTTGATTTGCTCGACTAAAGGCGATGCTCCAGCATGGCCACAGTCAAATGACTGAAACAAGTAAAAGAGTAAAAGTGTAAAAGAGTAAAGTAAGTTCTAGTAGTGCGCTGAGGGTGGATGTCAACTTATGTATATCTAGATATATAAAAACATGCGCGCGCACACACACGCTCACACTCACACTCAGAAACACGTTCACTACATTCTGTTGCCTGGGACATATCTCTGAAAATCATCAGTGTCACTTTATAGTAAATCTTATATTAAAATATTAAAATATACAATGCTGCGTCTGTGGCGTGATATAAGCTCACGACCTTTGGTTCCACAGACTGAAAATTTTGTGCGAATGAGCCAGATAAATCTGACATTGATAAACACACAGGTAATAATATCTGAGAAGTAATGTTTAGATAGCAGTGATGTTATTGAAAGTCTATTAAATCAAAGCGATAATTGCCATGATATTAGCAGCGTGTACACATGAGTAGGTAAGATGACTATTTAGAGGAATATATCCGGAGATATAGAGAGCGAGAGAGAGAGAGACAGAAAGAGACAGAGACGGACAGAGACAGAAAACGAAAGAGACATAAGAAAGGGGAAAAATTGCAAGGGAGGAATGAAGAATGGGAAAGAGAGAATAAGGGATGAAGGAGAGAGTGAGTGAAAGAAAGAAGACGATAGTTTAATTGAACAATTTCACATTCTCACTGATGGAAATTTCCACTTTAATGAAATTTAATTAAAATATAATTATCGTTATTGTAGCGGAATTTATAGATTGCGGATATTAGTCGCTATGTTTATATCCTTTTATATCCTTCTAATAAATTAAGGCTTTACCATTTGATGGTATCTCCTCCCTCTTTCTCTCATACTCTGATTCTATGTCTATTTCTTTGTTCATATTCTCTCTTCAGACTTCTCCTGCATTCTATTTCTCATCCATTCTTCCTATACCTACACCCATCCACACGCCATTATTTCATATCTGTATTCCTCGCCAATTAATAATAAGGTAGATCATTTATTAATATGGGAAAATATTGCAAATGGCGTGGGCTATGAGCGTGATCAACGATATGTATAATTTGTGGTGTCGATAAACTTATACGATAATACGTATGTCATAGACCACTATGTATGTATGTATGTATGTATGTATATATGTACGTAAGTATGTATGCATGTATGTCATTATTCGGTTTTATTTCAAGAATTGTTGCCAATAGAGAAAGAGCCGGTTTCTAACCAAGGTCCAAGGCTCCGTCATTGGAATTTCATAAACATCAACAGGGTATCGGTGTAGGTATGTAGTATCTATGTTATTATTCGGTTTTATTTCCCTATTTCTGGCCAATAGAGAAAAAGCCGGTTTCTAATCTGGATCCAAGGCTCCTTCATTGGAATTTGAACATCAACAACAGTGTATTTTTGTTTGTATGTATGTATGTATGTATGTATGTATGTATGCAGATTTTTGCAGTTCTAGTGATAGAATGGATCTGTAATCTTCGAATTAGCTTTCTCCTTTCTGGTTTTGAGAAGCCTAATTTCAGCATCATGCCCTAGCTACAGCATCATGTCTTATCAATAGATAATACCGTGATGACATTTTCGGAGAACTACTTATGATGTGGGTCACCACCCCCTACTGGAGCCTCGTGTAGCTTTAGGTGTTTTTGCTCAATAAACACTCACAACGCCCGGCCTGAGAATCGAAACCACGTCCCTACGACCACGAGTCCGCTGCCTTAACCACTGGGCCATTGCATCTCCACGCGTCAAGTCATAGAGCATAGCTGTTTGAGTTTTACTAGCAGTAACTCTGCAGATGTGGAAGTAATTACCTTTCCAATTTGGAACCTCGTTTGGCTTTTGAAATGAAAGAACAAGAATATAAATTACATAATAGGATGTGATATTAACAAATAGGCGGAGGTATGGTTGTATGTTTACAATGTTAGTTGTACAAACACGTAGTTTCAGCTTCAGTCCCATTGCGCGGCGACTTTGGAAAGTGTCCTCTAACATTGACTCAAGCCGATCAATGCCTTGTGAATAAATTTGGTTGACGGAATTTGCGTAGAATAACCAATATCACAACATTACCTCTGGGCGAAACACTCGTCCGTTACAGGGTTTCTGAATCAGCAATTTTGAATTAGGAGGGGACTTTTATATTACACAAAATACGTAACCTCGGTAGGATTTGAAATTAGAAAGTTAAAAATACTGAAGAAATACCACTAAGTATTTTATTCGACGTACGGACGATTCCGCCAGCTCAACGCCTTAGAGATATTTAATATGAACAAGAACTTATGTATCTCAGTAACATTGAACGGCTTGTGAAGGTCGTGAACATTAATTCCTTTCATTCCAACTGAACCTTAAACAAAATTCGACAGCCTGGAATCAACGAATAGTGATTTTAATCAGAAAATTAACTATAAAATTGTAAAGTAGTGTTTGCGTAGTCTGCAGCGTTTACGTTATATTAAATGCCATATTAATTGCTATCTCGATTACAGATGGCCGGACTCGAAAACTAGAATCATATAATGAGGTGTAGTACACACGAACCGCCGTATCATGCCATGTGAGAGTGTATTTTTCGTCATATTTATAATGGTAACCTTATCTGTATTATTACTATTATGAATAGTAATCGACTTTAAAACATTAACAGTAGAAAAATTAGTATTCGTTGTTGTTGTCATAAACTAGTAGTGGTGATAATAAACGTATCACGTTACGAGCGCTCGCAAAAAATAGAAATATGCATACCATAATTAAAATTTAATCGAAACATAAAATGAAAACAAATCCAGAAATACAAATAAAGATGGCTACTTTGATTGATATTCAGTTAAATAGAGATATCGATTAAACAAAGACAGTGTTAAAGACACAGAATTTATCCACAACCATACAACTGCATTAACAACATATATTCACATTCAACAATTAGCGTTTAATTAAACAATCATAATGTTCCGAATTCTAAACTCTATATGGAAGCCGGTTGTAGGAAATATTTTTTATTACATTTAAACAATGAATGACTCGGAAAATCAGATTTAGTCAGAAGATCCAATGTGATCTGCTACTAGTGTATCGTGTCTTCTAATAAAGGGTGTTTTATTGTCAAGCCTTTCGGGATCTAAACTTGCAATTTTGATCTAAGGTCACACACTGGTGTGTGGCACGGGGTAGACACCCTAGCTGAACGAAAGCTACATCATCTATACAAGGGCAGATGATATTCTAGCATGCCTAGAAATCGTTCAGAATCCCATTGACTGATTAATGAGTTAAGTACTTCTGAATTCTTTCATATCCCTTTACAAAGACGTCTCACTCTCTCTCATGCATCGACCTTATCTTTCCTATTACCCAGGTACGCCACGTGTGAAATAAAGAACATGATAAGTGCGAAGACCATGAAAGATGGTTCAAATCGGTCCTGGACAGGAAAATCATATCGCTGTCACTGTCGGATAGAATCGATATTATTCAATATCAGTCGTCAGAAGATTAATCCAGATACTCAATCCCTCTTCCATAGATCTCCCTCTGCTGGTGAATATATATTTATTTCTCCACAGACAGATTCTGTATGTGTGAAACAAAACAATATCGACTAATGTAATTTCAGAGCGATATATTAGTACTAAAGCTTATGTAAACCAAGTCCAAAACGGTTTAGTAAATATCATTATCTTACGCGCTTTCTTCAGTCTACAAAGCTTAATTTACGAAATATTCGCAAGTTGGAGAAAATTTCCGAAGCTCTAGGTGTGGAATCGAACCCAATATTGTGCAACTTGGGAATAACTCGCTTAAATTGTACGATTACCCATACTACAAACATTGAGCATTATGGATAATAAGAGGGAGCAAATTATATATGTAAAGTCAACTGCATGCATATATGTTGAATCAATATATGTAGATATGTTGAATCCTTAAAAAATTGTCACAATGCCTAATATTATGAGATAAAAAATAATTAAGCTCTTGCTAATGAAAAGAAAGTACGAATTGTTCGTCCTTTCTTTTTGCAGAACTCTCATTTAACCTTTATTCGATTCAGGGCTCTCAAACAAGAGACTATACATAAATCCCAGTTCTTTCCGTGCACTTTAATGTTCGCGCTTTTATGCGCTGGTATAAGCAGCAACTGGCCCGGAAAAACACGAAGAAAAGAAAAGAAATCGGGGAAAACTTTCAATATATCAGCCATTTTGGTGTATGTCATTCCAATCTAAAGTTCAATTTTTGAGAAAAATTATAATTACTTTTATTTTCATTTTCTTCTGTGTAAACGATTATTTCGAATATATGCAAATACATTCTTGAATTAGCTTTTCACTGTGAATAAATTTACTTGTAATTATTTCCATCGATGTTGTTAGGGTGTATTGCGGTAAGTGCAAATAGGAAAAACATATTCTTCAACAACAGATACGAGGAAGAATAGAGTTGAGGGTACAGGAAGTATCATATATCTCTCAGTAAGGGTTGTATATCGCCATTTACGTCGAAGTCTGTGAGTTAAAAGCTATTTTCTCTGGCACTGAAGAAGATAACATCGAAATATCTTGTGTTTAAGTCATTTGTATCTATTTTTATCAGGAGTGACATTTCTAATTAACATTAATTCCGTGAAATATTCACGGGCCCAACTAGTATGAATAAAAGTACTGACATCATCATATTTACACTCCTAATATGTGTTGTGTATGTGTTGTGTATACGTGTGTGTACTTATGCATGTATATGTATGTAAATATAAAAACATAGATAGATTGATAGATAAGTAATATATATATATATATATATATATATATATATATATATAGAGAGAGAGAGAGAGAGAGAGAGAGAGAGAGAGAGAGAGAGAGAGAGAGAGAGATTCTTGTACTTGTTACAGGTATTTGATTGCTGCCAGTTTGGAGCACCACCTTAATCGAACAAACTGACCCCAGAACTTATTCTTTGTAAGCCTAGTACTTATTTTATCACTCGCTTTTACCGATAACATACAAGGTTGCTTCACTGCCTGATTAGACATCGACTCCTACAAACTTGTTTTTGTGTGTTCATGTTATTTTATTAGAACAGCTATCATGCATTGTCAATAAGATAAGGGTATTATTTTATCGAAGCAATGTGACTTGTGCCTATTAGTACCATCTAGAAAACGAATGCTGAATTTTAGTGATAGGTACCGATAGATACTTTTGACGAGTATAATTCTCATTCTCCATTTTACACGGTGTTGTATTGTATTTTCTTGTCTCGTTTATAGAAAGCAACTGCAAAAAACTTGCTGCTGTTTCCTAAAATATTGACAAGGCATCATAGCTGTTATAATGTAATAACATGGACGCACAAAAATATGTCTGTCAATGGACATAAGTTACGAGAAAAACAATGGCAATTACCAAAGGAAAGCAATCCAAATGCATCACCCATTATGCTATGCATATATATAT
>NC_068999.1:51054022-51055455 GCF_001194135.2 Octopus bimaculoides
TATATATATATATATATATGTATGTATATGTGTGTGTGTATGTGTATATGTATAAGTGTGTGTATCTGTGAGTGTGTCTTTATGTGCGCGCTAATGGGTATGAATGACGATGAATGCATTTATACATGTACATACGTACAGGCACACATGTATGTATAAATATATATATGCATGTGTACATAATAGATACATACATATATACATACATAAAACAGCATCTGTGCTCGTTAATTCATTGTTCTGCGTACCGTATAAGGGAAACAATTTCACGGATGTTTTCGTTCGGAGTATAATCAATTTCGGATCACGAATCAAGGCAAGTAAAGGGTTAATTTGATTGCTATTATAGAAAATGAATAGTATACATACGCAGAGGCTGATATTGAAAGTTGGCTGTCTAAAAAGAACTCGATTAATATCCAAATCACAATTATCGGGAAAACGCCCAGCAGTAACCACAGGAAAATCTTATACATGTGCACGCGCGTATGTGTTCGTGTTTGAGTGTCTATTTTTGCGTATATCTTTTCGTTCATATTTTATTCTGTTGTCCGTGCCAGTCATTGATTTGTGGTCATACTGGGACATAAGCTGTAAGGTTTTAGTCGAACGAATCGCCCTAGGACTTACTTTTGTGTCAAAGCTATCCACATTGTTTTCCATTTTTTGTTAAACTGATAATGTTACTACGAAGCAAAGCAAAAGAACACCGTTTGGTCGTCGAGTGGTATGAGACACATCACAAATAAATGGCGTTCGCGAACCTCCGCAAACACAGCTCCAAACCTAGCATTGCACACATTTTAATCTGACAAGACAAGGGACAGATTTGCACACAAACGCTTGTTACTGCCATCGTTAATCTGTTGGTATGTCAGTGTTTTCTGTTTGGAGAAGAACAAAAGCATGCCATGTCCTTGAAAGCTTTTGAGTTTGATAAGTAACCGCTGGGTGCAGACGAATCGATTCACCTGTATCTTTGCAGATATGGATTGACCCAATCACATATGTAGAGACAATTTGCGTCGATTACCTTCGTACACTACGATTCTAATAGTACCTTCTGAGAATATTTGTGGTGATGGCCCTGTTGGATAAAATCCCAGTGATTTTAATACTGTTTTCTCTCCAATAGAGCTGGAAAATTCCAGCCAGGGCTCACCTCCCCATCCCAAATTTACGCAGAAAATATTTTGCAATACTTAGAAAACTGACAATATTTAATGACTACGTTCCGCACATAGGCAACAATCAATATCTATACATTTCATTTCTTGCATTAGCATTATATCTACGTGAAACAATTATAAACAATTTAATTAGTTTGAAGAGAGTAATACACTAATAAAATTTTCTCAAATACCCTTCACATGCTTCATATCCGATCGCTGTTCAAATCTGTGCTTGTGTGCTTCTGCTTCCATTATATATAT
>NC_068999.1:51056476-51061331 GCF_001194135.2 Octopus bimaculoides
GAATTCCAGGAGCCGCTATTGTGGTAGCACTGAGACACAATGGTGTGTTCACACACATGCACACGCGAGCACTCACACGCGCACACACACACACACACACACACACACACACACACACACACACACACACACACACATATATATATATATATATACTGTTGATAAGTAGGGTAAAATCCAAGCTGTTTCCTTTTAAAGCATATCTGTTTATTCCATTAATACGATACGACGTGTAGTTCTGTTGCTCTGTGTTAATGTAAATAAGAGTTGAAAATTCTGGAGATATTACATAAAGAGTTATTGAATACCAAATGAGGAACTTGGAAAATTTATGGATATTATTTATTAACCATTTCACCTGTTTCATTTTCTAATATGAATTACAGAATTTTGCATGTTTGAGAGACTTATAATACAGAAATATTGCATTATTAAATTGTATCTTTTGACTCTTTATTTAATTTCTCTGTCAGAAGAATTCCAAATAAGATATTCCTTATATATGCATCTAATATATAATATTCACTAATTCCTGAAAAAGGTTGAAAATGTATTACAAAATAAAAACATACATGATATTAGTGAAGAATATGAATATAAAAACCCTTTAGATTTCCCTTTGTGTTTTCTATTTAGCTCAAGTCAGCCTAACACACACCATTCATATCACATTGAAACCAGAAACAGTATATATAGCACATACGATATATATATCGCAGGAGAGGCTGTGTGGTAAGTAGTTTGGTTACCAACTACATGATTCCAGGTTCAGTCTCACGGCGTGGCATCTTGGGAAAGTGTCTTCTATTATAGCCTAGGGCCGACCAAAGCCATGTAATTGGATTTGGTAGACGGAAACTAAAAGAATCCCGTCGTATATATATATATATATATATATATATATATATGTATATATATATATGTATATGTATATGTTTGTGTTTCTGTGTTTGTCCCCCAACATCCTTTGACAACCGATGCTGGTGTGTTTACGTCCCCACCACCTAGCGTTTCGGCCTGAGTGACCGATAGAATGAGTACTAGGCTTACAAAGAATAAGTCCTGGGGTCGATTTTCTTGACTAAAGACCGTGCTCCAACATGGCCACAGTCAAATAACTGAAACAAATAAAAGAAGAAAAGAATATATATATATATACACACACGCTTACATATATACACAATGAATAGTTCACAGAATATCTACGTGAAAGACTAGAACATGATAGAGCCATATTGTACCTGCTCTGTCTAAATTTCATTTTGTGTATTGAAAATTATATTGCCTCCAGTAATTTTCTCAAAGTTTGAAATTTCATTCGCAAGAACCACTAATTCAGTAAGAGATCTGAAAGAAATTACAAGACATTGATGTCTTTAATTTCGAGTTTGGTTCTTAACAGTTCTTTGGAATGAAAGGAATATCTGTGTAAGGAAATTGATAATATCCAAATTGGCATCATATTTAGTAGAAGACACAACCAATTACTTCCATTCAGACCGAAGATCTGTATTTTTTCCAAACATATCATTTTCAAACATATCAATTTGCAGACACGTGACATACGTTTATTTTAATATGTACACATTTATGCTTATGTATATAGAGGTGCACTGATAGATCGTCAGACACAAACACATACCTGTCATAACTATCAAGTGATACATACCCACATATATAAGTATACATATACATATACATCTACATATATATATATATATATATATATATATATATATACATACATATGCATATACGTATTTATATATAATATATGCATATATATGATATAAATATATCTACACACACACACACACACATATATATATATATATGTTATATATATATATATATATATATATATATATATATATATATATATATATATACAGACACATGCATGTATGTATATATACATATAAAAATATACATATATGAAAGCATGTATGTACATATATTTATATATGTGTGTGTGTACAATGAGAGAGACTGGCAGACAGACAGGCAGACAGAGAGAGAAAGAAAGAGAGAGAGAGAGAAGAGAGAGAGATCATGACAGAGAAAGAAAGAAAGATATTCATATTAATGCATTAACACATATTCACGTACACATGCAATTTAGCCACTCTTCTATAATGCCAGCACTATATTGCTGAAGGCTGATTCGTCATCTTCATCACTTACATTGTTTTATAATTGAATCAGTTATGAGAACGTATGTCTGCTTCTTGGTTGATGTCAAAGACTTCCAACAAGTCTCTCTGTCAATTATGGAAATTGGCTTTCAATTGAAACGAGTGAAGTTCCGCAATTGTTTTGCTTCCTCTCATCGTTCCATAATAATAATAATAATAGATATTAGCTATTTTTCATAGTGTCCTGACAAAATAGTCCACGTATCAAATGACATTATATATATATGATATATATATATATATATATATATATATGTGTGTGTGTGTGTGTGTGTGTGTGTGTGTGTGTGTGTGTGTGCGCGCGCGTGTATCTGTGTGTGTGTGTGTGTGTGTATCCCTGTAAGTATGTATGCATATGTGTATGCATGTGTGTAAGAATGTACCTAGGCACGTGTGCATTTTGCATTAATTCTTCTTTCTCTCTGCTTCTGTTTATGTAATCATAACCAACAATGTTATGTCTTGTACTATTGCTGTTAGAGAAAGTAGTATTAATGATGCTGATGCCGATGAAAGTGATGACAAAGACGACGACGATGATGATGAGGATGGGATGATGACAACAACAATGATAATTATGATAAAAATTAAGATGAAAGACGGTGATAATTATGCTGATGACGACGTCGATGAGAAATTAAGTGGAAAACGAAAATGAAAGAAAATGATAATGATGATGATGATGATGATGATGATGATGATGACGATGATGATGATGATGATGATGATGATGATGATGATGATGATGATGATGATGTTGAAGGTGGTGATGATGATGATGACGATGATAACGTTGATGATGATGATGATGATGTTGAAGGTGGTGGTGGTGGTGGTGATGATTATGATGAAGGTGGTGGTGGTGATGATGACGATGACGATGACGATGGTGATGATGAGGATGAATATGATGACGACGACGATGACAATGAGGATGTTGGGGGTAATGATGACGATGACGACGATAACAAATTATGATGAATAAAAAGATGAAAGACACTGATGACTTGTACGATAGTAACCATCACGATGAGGTGGACACTATTGACTTCGACAGAACTTGAAAAAAAAAAATACTAAGTGTGATTTCAAGGAGACATACCATCAATCATTCCAATCAATACCTACTAGTATTGTGCAAAAATTAATTCCATCACCTTTCCTGTGATAAAAATCTGAAAATAAACAAAGCGGATGAAACACTGATATAGTATTCAACTATCAAATTAATAATAACACCAAAATACTAATAAAATAAGCGTTTTAAAAACTTTGTCACAAGTTTAAATATTGCCATCCATCACTTCTAAAAAAATAATTGATTTAAAATTGACATAAAAATGATAAAAGTGATGTTTCAATTTGAAACAATATGGCACGCTTTGTTGTATAGTTGTAGTCGATTCAATTATTCTAGGACAATGGTTGGTGTGTACTTCATTGAGCTGAACATGAACTGGCGAATGTCATATATATAGTTATTTCCTATCGAAGAACACGGCCAGCAATTTTGAAAGAAGAGATTTAACCGATTAAGTTGCTTCCCGGTGCCTAAGTTGTGCTTAATTTTATCGACGCCGAAGATATAAAAGCTTCTGTTGACCTTGCTGGGAATAGTTCGTAGAGAGTTGAAATAAATGAAGGAAGACATGTTGTCCGGTACCTTAGCCTCACTGATTTACCAATGTCGGATATAGTAAGATAGAAAAAAAATTTGTCTTTGGGATATCATTTTCAAAACAAAAGCAATCAGCATGTTTGAATACAGTAATATGTTTGTGTGGTTGTGCGTGTATGTATACGAACATGTACGTATAGATAAACATGTGTTAATGTGTATATGAATAGTGAAAGGAAAAGCGATTGAGTTAATTAACGCGAATCTCTTTTAAGGCACTCCGTGTAATCAAATCCCGGTTAACTGACAGTCCAATCATGGTTATTAGTAATCGATATAGGTCGTGACAAATTAAAACTGTACATCCGATGTCGATCACCTGTTATGATTTTGGTATATTAATCTAGGAATATATTAGTAATGAATAAAGAATAAAGTATTAGGATCACACTATACTTTATTAAATTATTCACGTTTCAAATGACTTGGTGAACACAATCTGTTTTACACAGTGGTTTGCGTGTTTACTCGATCGATTAATCAACCAGCATGAGGAATGGTTATTCTACGCAAAGTCAAAAAAAATATGTATTTGGTTATTACAACCCAAGTGGTAGTAGAGATCGAGGTTTAAAGTAGACATATCAAATTCATTCCCCAGGCACATTGAATAATTAGGTACTGAGAGGAGTTCAATTTACTATATTACTCGATTACATAGTTGCTGTGTTGAGACAGTGCTTGAAATCAGTACTTATTATTCATTTATTCAGAACTTGAGATATATTTGTGTTGAAAGGTCATAGGCGCTATAAACCCTGAAACCAAGGGTAAGTATTCTGTCACTGACATGTATCAAATAGGAACGTTTTAAATTCAAAGCTGGTTAATCAGACGCGTTTTACACTATTTCACGAATAATCTAAGCGAGTGAAAATTCAAAATAAAATCATTGTATTATGGATATATATCTCATTAACACACTGTTATGCACTTAGATAATATTCCGGGGATAGTGAAGCAGTCTTCACACAATCATTAA
>NC_068999.1:51066581-51069895 GCF_001194135.2 Octopus bimaculoides
GTTAGGAATAACGGTCTAACTGACATCACATCAAACCCTATCACATTAAAAAAGAAATGACACATGATAGACTATCACTGACAGGCAGCGAGTTAATAGAATAGTTAATCGGACAAAATGCTCAGCAGCAATTCTAGTTTTACGTTCTGAGTTCAAATACTGACGAGGTCGACTTTGCCCTTCATCCTTTCGTGATTGATAAAAAAAGTACTGCGGTCGATTGTAATCGTCTCTTCGCCGCGATTTTCAGGCTTTATGCCTACAGTAGAATGAACAACTACAATACTCAATTGGAAACAGTATTGATAGTCCCAACGAGAGCGCATATAAATCGTAGTCCTGGTCTAGCAGAGAGTATCAATAACCAAAAGACGAATATTCAAACATTCAAACACTCAATATATTCACTCGAAAGACCATCGGAAACATCTTAGTCTCTTCAGTGATTTCGGTATGAGTAGAACAATCGGAAACCTATGAATATATGTAAGGTACATACTGTATGATTTCCCATGCTTACAAGAAGACTGAACATATTCTTGTACGGCAAATATGAATGAAATAGATACAAGTCTCGGCAGTCCCAAGCAAAATCAACCTCGGCTGAATTTGAACTCAGAACGTAAAGACGGACGAAATGCTGCCGGGTATTTTGCCCGCTGCAGTAACGGTCCTGCCAGCTCACCGCCCCTCCCACTTAATAGTCACATCATGTTTTCATAAATAACGATATTTAAATTTGAAAACTATAATATTTTGATATTTAGGACATGATGAACACAGCTACGAAACTTTCGATAATATATTTACCCTGTTAGGGCTGACTTTAGACTAAAGAACAATGAGAACTACTAAACAATACCATCTGTTAATAATACAAATTTGTTCTGTGTTTACTTATAATCTCATTAGCGTTGTCTAGTGAGAAGAGTGAATTTATTCAACCCTAGCAAAAATAAGTCTTGTGCATAAACAAAAAGATCCGACAATTAACTATTAATAAAAAAAAAAAATCGAACGTTTGGTCTTGTTTTGATGATACACAAACATAATTACATAAAATCACAAACACCTATTTTTATTTATATTAGCCTAATAACGTTCATTACAACAGAGAGAAAATAAATTAAATACAAGCAGTAATTCCCGTTTTAAATCATAATTGAATATTCAGCTGACTTAGGTCGCATAGATGTTACGCAGCAACCCGATGATTAAAAAACTTGTGTTAATACCAACGTTGATTTACGTTCTTAGAAGCACTCCTGCATTTAAATTTGTTGATCTTTTAGCTTATTTTCATTTGCCGGTGAAATAAAACCAACAGAAAGCACGTAATATCGATTAGACACATTATCTTATATTAGCACAAACTTATTCACCGTAGAGTAAAAGTACTGTGAGTTCCGCATCTGCGGAGAACTTCCCCATCTTTGCTTTTTGGCGTTTTGCCTCTGACAAATTCTATACTTTACATTGCAGTATCTGAAATTCCATTTGATTCAGGGTTAGTTAGAAGGCTTTAACAGAATCGACTGTCTTTGACAAGAAGTTACCTCCAGAGAGAACATAGAAACGATGGCGAAATTCTTTTTCGATAAGATCACCAACGGACTTGTGATCATGTATATATTTCTAGGAAAAGGTTAAACTGCGAGAAACGGCGCATTGATAATTGTTAACGTTAGCAAATTCTTCTGAAACTATGAATTACACAATGGTTTCAAGTTTTGGAACAGGGCCGGCGCTTTCATAGGGGAGGGATCTGTTGATTACATAGACCCCTTTACTTGACTGATATTTATTTTACCAAACCCGAAATGCTGAAAGGCAAAGTCGACCTCGGCAGAATTTGAGTTTAGACCGCAGGGCACACAGAATGCCGCTAAGCACGAGTGCAAAGACGGGTGAAGCCAAACGCCTGTGCAATCCTGATTGATACTTCGGAAATGGTCAGTAATTGCTCTCCTCGGTCACGAATGGACGGCTGCCATGTATATAAGAATAGATGCATATATGCATGTATGTATGCATGTATGTATGTATGTATGTATTTATGGACAAATGTATGTAATTATGGATGTGCATATATAGTCTGTATATAAGTATGATTGTACTACGCATGTGTGAATGTGTGTATATATGTATATATGTGTGTATATATATGTATATGTGCGTATATATGTATATATGTGTGTGTGTACGAATGTATGTATATATGTATGTGCGTACGCATGTGTGAATGTTTTTACGTATGTGTGTATGAATGTATGTATCATGCATGTATGAATATAGTGTGTGTTTATGTATGTATGTACGTATGTATGTATGTACGTGTCTATGTATGTATGTTTGTATGTATACATGCAATAATGTGGGCACGAGTGTGCATGAGTGTGTGAACACGTGTGTGTGCATTTTCGTTAGAAATTATTTATCTGTTCATATCCAGCGTAATTGAGCTGTGTTTCTTTCTCTCTCTCTCTCTCTCTCTCTCTCTCTCTCTCTCTCTCTCTCTCTCTCTATCTATCTATCTATCTCTGTTTATCTACCTATCCATCAGACACAGACATAGCCACAGGCACAAACAAAAACACGCAATCACTCACACACACACATGAAAACACATACACACAAATAAACTCATTGGCTACTCCACACCCTGCCATCTTCTATTTTAACTATACCGATTTCATAGAACTCTGTCTCATCTGCTAGATATAATACAACGAGTAAATAAAACCATCTTGAAATTAGAGCTTTCGTGACTTAAATGAACACTGGGCTCGCATTCAAATTAAAATATTGATCAGCATGTAAATCTACCATCCAGGATTATGTTTAGAGAACGTGTATTTCGAGCGAGATTACAACGCTAATATTGTATTGCCGCCATTCACATGTTTGCGAGAATTATCAATTTGTGACGGAGGCAGCGCAGAAACAATACGCTCAGTACACGCTAATGAAATCCCTCTTAAGCCGAGAAATTGCCATCGATTTTTATCCTATCACTGTTTGCCAAATCTACACCCACCGTGACCGTTATTATCCCTCGCAACTTGTACAAAAATACATATATAATAATAATACTGATGATGATAATAATAATGATAATAATAATAAGAATAATAATTATAATAATAATAATAATAATAATAATAATAATAATAATAATAATAATAATAATAATAACAACAACAACAATAATAATAATTATCATTTTCATTATTATTATTATTATCATTTTCATTATTATTATTATTATCATTTTCATTATTATTATTATTATTATTATTATTATTATTATTATT
>NC_068999.1:51069905-51075544 GCF_001194135.2 Octopus bimaculoides
TTCATTATTATTATTATTATCATTTTCATTATTATTATTATTATTATTATTATTATTATTATTATTATTATTATCATTTTCATTATTATTATTATTATTATTATTATTATTATTATTATTATTATTATTATTATTATGATAATGATAATTATTGTTGTTGGTGCTTTTGCACAGCTTCTAACGCTGGATATGTACTACAGTGTCAGCTGTTCACTACCAGTGAACTGAGGTAACACCTCTTATTTTTCAAGCTTTTTCCGGAGTATTCGAGCAGTTCCAAGCAGTGCTGTTTTGTGCAAGTGCTCCACCCTTATTACAGCCCCTATTTGTTCCACGTACTTCTCGAGATTTTTGGTCACTGTTCGCAGGGCTCCGACAATTATTTGGTACTACTGCTACCTTCTTCCACGACTACAACTGCTTAACTTCCCAAGCTAACCTGTTATATCTCTCGACTTTTCTTTATCAATTAAGACTATGTCAGGATTATTATTATTATTATTATTATTATTATTATTATTATTTTTATTATTATTATTATTATACTTTCAGAGTTGATATCAGAATGGAGTTCGGACAGAAAAAAGTGTGGTATGTTAGACTTGAAGAGAGGAAAAATCAGATGTATGAACGTGCTAGCGATACCGTCGGGGGACGTTATGAAGCAGAGAGAAGAGACAGGTTATAATAGGTACTTGGGGATTTTGGAAATGGATAAATTGATGGGGAAAGAAATGATAGAAAAATTTAAGGTGGAGTACTTTCAGCACTCGAGTTCGGTAGAATATCTAAAGCGAGACGAAAAGCTAGTTCTAAGAAGATAAGATGCAGATGATGGTGATAGAGATGATGATGATGATGATGATGGTGATAGAGATGATGATGATGATGATGATGATGATGATGATGATGATGACGATGATGATGATGATGATGATGATGATGACGACGACAGTGATGATGATGATGATGATGATGATGATGATGATGATGATGATGGTGTTGCTATTATTAGTGTTATTATTGCCGTTATCGCTGTCATCGTCGTCGTCGTCATCATCATCATCTCCACCATCATCACCATCATCATCATCATTATCAATAGTAACACAAAATGCTTCCTACGCTGGAACTTCAACTTGGTTTCGAACACCCGTCTTCCTTCTTATTAAAGAAAAAAAAATATTTAGGATAAACTAATACAATATGATAAAAATGATTTACAATAGTACCATAAAAGAAGCGCAATCAACTATTTTACTAAAAGAGAGCATTTTCATCGCGCCGTATTGTTAGAGAAAATGCCATTCCGTTAGATAATGAAATCTATAAAAAATATATATATAAAGCAGAACTTTGTATTTCGATATACGAGGCGATTTCACGGTCGATTTCACAAAAGTACCGCGAAACTTTAAATTAGTTTTAAATATTCATCGAGAAAGAAATATAAAAACACCCAAGTTTTAACTTATGGTAATTTACAGTTTAATATATACATACTGCATACACACGTGCATATATACCTACACACTGACATACACACATGTATATAAATAGATACATACGTATATGCATAGATGCATACATACGTACAAACACATATGTATATACATACATTCATACATAAATATTCGCACGCGTGTGTGTGCGTGTATGCGTGCAATTATATTGCCATGTATATATTTTTATATACATGTACGCTGATGTTTCGCGTCGATTTTACATTTATGTCCGATGAATTGAAAACACGTATCGTCCTTCCAACTTAAGAAATACTTCTTCGGTGTTTAAGTAATGATCATGGGAAAATTGATGTGTGGGTCATATTAATTATGCAACGAAATAATTGTTTACTGAATCAGCTATGAATCAATAGCCGTTTTAAGTACTATTATAAATAATTCATATATTTAAATTACTCTTTGATAATTCTTATTATTAGTGTTACCAATCTTTATGTTCGTTTTCTTATTATTACTATTATTATTAATAGTAGTATTTAAACTTTTATTTTTACTTTTATTTTAATCTTTATTATGGTCATTATTATTATATAGTACTTCATTTCTATTATTATACTTTCACTCATAATAATAGTAATAATAATTATTATAATTACATTAATAATTATGAAATTAATAACAATTATTTTAAATATTTTTAGCCGTAACGTTAGGGTATTCTTAGTGTTACGGTCTTTGAATGTTTTATATTACATTTTTCTTCGTTAAATATTCTTGTGAACAAGACACGTATTGCAATCATGAAGACGTACATGTATATGTATATATATATATATACATACACATGTAAGTATGTGCATACATATATACATGCATACATAGCCACGTACGTATATACATATATACATATACATATATATATATACATATATATACACATATATACATATGTATATATGTATACATATGCATATATATACTCATATATACATATATATGTATATATACATATATATATACATATATAAACATATATGTATACATACATATAAACATATGTATACATATATATATGTGTATGTATCTGTATATATATATATGTATGTGTGCGTGTAGTATATATTTCCATACATGTAAATATGTCTAAAGTGTGTTTGTATGAGTGTATGTATGTACTGTACCTATATGTTTGTGTATATGTGAGAGAAAGATGTGTTAGGCTTATACATTCGCTTACGTATTTTACCTATTCGGGTGTGTATGGAAATCTACAGACGTATCGATCTGCTTCTCATTAACTGCTTTATCGTAGACACCGACAATATATACTCACCAACTTACAAATATACATACACAAATACACAATGAATATCTTGAAATATTTAATCAGAACACTTTTAAACATGAGTGACACAGTCGACAATAAGAACATAATAAACTGTCCATAAAGTATGCACATGAGTAATAAGTTGTTTACTGTTGTTTTTAATATCATCTATAATGTCCTAATTCAAATCACGTCGCTAGTCTTACATAACATCAAAACATTTCTAACGTTCTTGATTTAAAATTTATTGTACATGAATCCCATGGCAGTTGACCGTATTGTATATCAAAATATTTCTATTGTATTAGTTTTTAAATAAACATAATAAAATATTTTTTTATGCAACTTCTTTTTTTAAATATATTTCTGTTGTTATTCCCTGATGTCTTTGTTCTCTGCTATACTTGCTTCTACTAACTCTAAATTTACACAAAGACAACGGCACGGTTTCGGTACAGTACTGAGAAAATGTAGCCATTTTTAGTATATACGGGCTTCTCAACGACTTTCGACTATCAATCGTCAGTTATCTCGTGTTACAAACCATTAAACTATGAAATTTCACCTGTTATATATTCGGTGATATAAGCACTCAGACAATGATAATTAAAATCTTCTTGGGAGTAAATTTATCTCTAGTCACGTCTGTATGCCTATACCATTTCATATCCTTTATTTAAAATATATAAAACCTCAATATAAATGTACATCAAGGTGAGATCCACAGAACGCTTTGAGCCATATATTTCTATTTTTGTAGGACGTAAGTGTCAATAGTAATTTCATCTGAACGCAGAATTTTTAACATGCCGAGCAAAATACTTGGCAGCATTTCGTCTGTCATTATGCTTTGAGTTTAAATTACGCTCAGGTCGACTTTGCAGTTCATCCTTTGGAAGTCGATAAAATAAGTACCACTTGAACACTGGGGTTGATGCAATTGACTTACCCACACCCCCGAAGTTGCTGGCCTAGTGCCAACATTTGAAATCAATATTAATTTCATCTACGCAAATGAAAAAAATCCCATTGCTAATGGACATATTTGTGTGTTTCAAAAATACAATTAAAGAAAATTAGCGTGAGTATAAATATGCTTCCATATTTGTAAGTTTTTGTTTTTTTATAACTATTGCATTTCATATGATCTTAGATAATTAGCATCATTATTGAGGAGATATCAATATCGTGTACATATTTAGTGCATACCTATTTTCCCATCAATTTATATATGATTGTGCGTGCGTACGTATGTGTGTGTGTCTTTATTGCGTTTCATATTATCTTAGGTAATTAGTATCATTATTGGGAAGATATCTATATCGTCCACATATTTAGCTCTTACGTATTCCCCATTAAATTATGCGTGTCTGTGAGTGTGTATGTGAGTGTGTGTGTATCTGCCCGTACGTGAGTGTGTCTTTAAATATATATACATACATACATACACACATACATATATATATATATATGTGTGTGTGTGTGTGTATGTGTGGATAACTAAGCAGCTAGATAGATAGATAGATATATAGATAGATAGATAGATAGATAGATAGAAAGCGTCAACAATGAACTAAGAAAAACAAGTGTGATTGGTGGTACCTCTTTGTACATCAAAGGCACTAATGAATATATTAACGATGAATTCTTGATTTATAGAAATTATTTCAAGTCCCAGCAAAATTGTTTCCATCACTTAATGGAATTTCAACCAATTTCGAATTATAAAACGCGCGATACTGGCAAGAATATATCTCCGCTCAAAACTGGCACCGCCATTTTGGTAAAAACAAGAGCATATGATTTTTACTTATTACTGCATAGCACATATTGTTTTACGTAACGTGTCTAAATTGTGTCCGTTGAACTCTTTGTATGGAGCTTAACAGAGGTAAATTTACAATATACAAACCTCAAAGGTCACACATGTCCACGCACTGAAATGGTCCAGTAAATCCTCACCTGACAAAAATATAAATAAATTATAACAGATGCATCTTATATCAAAATACCACCATCGCGACTCTGTTTCTAATATGTAAAGGTCAACGCGCCGGAGAAAATGCTGAGCCACGTAAGACCGTCTCTACGTTCTGATTCCAAATTCCGCTGTAGTCGATTTTGCCTTTCAATCTTTCGGGTTCGGTAACAATAGGCACCAATTGAGCACTGGAGTTGGAGTAGATGTAAACGACTTACCACTTCGCCTAAAATTGCTGGCCTTGTGCCCAAATTAGAAACGAGTATATTAGGATTGATAATCTCACACTGATTTTCTACTGTTGTATTAAACGTAATAATGGCACTACATATTTATGTTCAAGTATATGTTGTACAATGAAATATTCTGACGCGTTCAAATGAGTAAGAGAACACATTTATATGCATATAACGGAAGACACACCTTATGATATCTTCTGTCATATTCTCGCATTATAGTGTTCATACATACTCACATTTCCTTGGGTGTAGCGCCTCATATATTTTTTCCCAATGAACATACGAAGAGAAGTGAATTATTTTAGTCCATTAATATTTATATATATATCACATAAGATGTTTTTGTGTGTGTTTTCCTAATGCCCTAGCAGAAGTTGTATCTCAAATGTTTACAAAGCAGCAACGTATAAAAATCATGTTCAATAAAAAATATATATACCTAATGAATGTCTAATTAAACACTAATTAAGTCATAGAACTCAGAGAATCTAGCATATAATCAATAATTTGTACTCGCATCACATATATGTGTGTGTGTGTGTGTGTGTGCTGATGTATGCGTACGTACACACACATATACATACATATATATATATATGTCAGTATATATATATATATATATATAT
>NC_068999.1:51075921-51076998 GCF_001194135.2 Octopus bimaculoides
ATATATATATATATATATATATATATACATACATATATATACTTATATCTATGTACATCTTACAAATAAAGATGTACTCATGCACAAATAGATATGAGTGTTTGTATATGTGTGCGCGTTCGTATGATTCCACACGTATTGTGCGTTTTGCTTTTTTTTTAGTGCATATTTCCTGGGTTTATTTTTTCCGAATATTTATCTTTTTATGTTTTTTCATACGACTAAGAAAGAATCTTACACCAGCTATGATGTTTTGAAGAGCAAAATACCACAGGCATAACTTTAAGAAAACATCCGCAGTTGTTCACTTAAACAGCTTTATTATCTGTCACAAATAATTATTATTAAATATTTACAAGATTCTTATAGCATGTTTTCTATGGAAAATGTTTTTCCTCCGATTATAACTGTTGATATAATTGCAATATATCATGGAAATTACCTTGTATACAATTCTATATCATTGTCTAATGGTTATGCAATTGTATAGATTTCTGCTTTGAAGCTGATACAGAAAGCACTATGTTTGTGGAACAATAGCAGCATTCATTTGGTGATAATCTTTTATTTATTTTATTAGTTATGTATCCATCTTCGTGGAACTATTGAGATAGTCTTGCATAAATATTCCTATTTATTAACGAATAATATATGTTCATACATTTATTTCTTCATACACATATACACCCGGATACACACTCTCTCGTACATATATACATGTGTGTGTGTGTGTGTGTGTGTGTGTGTGTGTGTGTACCTGTGTGTGTGTGTGTGCATACGTACATGCATGTTTTTGTAAGATCCTGAACATATAAGCGCGTATCGATTTATACCAAATTTGAATGTATTCCTGAATTATTTCTAAGAATATGATTATTATTATTGTTGTTGTTGTCATTGTTTTGGAGATGCCACAAATTTATACGTCGTGGAACATCTTATATTTTTCCTGTAGCATACGTAAGATTTCTTGCATTATTCTTATCAAGGAAGTCAAGGAGTACATAATAATTGTTATAAATACATATAATACATACACCCACGCACACACACACACACACACACACACACACACAC
>NC_068999.1:51077084-51084341 GCF_001194135.2 Octopus bimaculoides
ATATATATAAAATTTATTACTGCAGTTTCTTTCCTTAAACTTTATACGTTTGCATTAATAGTTATGGGTAGAAAACAAGCAACACGAAAATTTCCTATGGTGTTTGTAACATCTGAAAGGAAATCAATCATTACACTATTTACAGTAACACACATACACAAAACAACTTATTATCAACTATCATGGGCATAGTATATTGGAGATCCATGCTAGTATTGCAGATATGTGTTATTATAACTGCATCAACAGCAGCGACAATGCCATCTGTAGTAATATCGGCGAATACAACCATGATAATGAGAACGATGGTTGTGAAGAAAATACTCGACGGATTCAAGTGTGAACTCATTGGTTTAGAGTTCTGTTTAAAAATATTGCTTGTAAACTATTACAGGAAAAGCTAGAAAAGCACTCAGAGAGCGCAGACCTCCGCCAAGCAGCTCATTTTAAGATAGCTACGCGAATATGATTACGAATACAGAAACGAAAATAAACTTTGGAAACAGCAACTTTACTATAAGTTACGTAGAAACGATAAATGTTTTTTTCAAGGGACATAATCAAAGAACGTAACATTGTAATACTTCATGTAAAGTAAATATAACAAATGAAGAATCCTTCCAGAATCTATAACAATTCCTGGATCACTACCAAAATTTCATCATCCGTTCGCCGTATCATTACTAACGTTTCCTGTAAGTTTCATCAAATACTGTTTACAACTTTTTCAGTTATTTTGCGCACAGACGGACAGACGGACAAACCAACGCCGATGAAAACATAACCTCCTTCCTTGGCGGAGGTAAAAAAGGAAAATCGTTATGATGTGTATCTGTCAAAGCCGAATTGCATTAATGGGCTGCTCGATGAGATTCAAAGTTGCTATTAAAGCAATACATCCCACGTAAAGAGTGTAATGTGGGAGATATATGTTGAACTAGTGGATGCAATCTCTCGACTTAATGAGGGATGAAAGCAAATGCTACTGTAATGCGCATGTATGGAACGTTGCTTTTAGGTGTCATTGCGGAGGTAAATGACTTGCAAAGTCAGAGAAATAACAATACTCACAAACGTTCAGCATCAATATAGCTTGGCATTTATACCATACTGGCTTAAAAGCCACGTGCAATTTTTTTAACCTTCTAACGATTCTGGTTTCAGGGCATCTTAGAACAGCAAAATTAATATAAAAGTTTGTACTTCATTATATTGTTATGTCTGTTAACATACACGCAAGGAAGTACTAATTCTCAAAAGAACTGACATTTTTCGTACAACAGCCACTAGCGATTGTCAAATTGGTAGGGTGATTGATCCATAATACCGTACAGGAATATCTCAGTCCAAGAGGTATTAACGTTTGACAACAGAGGAAAAAGGAACAATGAAAGGTAACCTTTTGTTCTCGTATGTATATAAATTAAATAGTTTTTGATTACATTCTGACGCTGATTGATGAAATGTGATAAGATAATTAATACAAATAAATGATTCGGTACTCGTTTAGAAAAGAAATGACGCTAAGTTGCTGAGTAAGATCACAGAATAGCTAATAATTTTGCTGCCAGTAATTACTGGCTTAAAATGATTTATAAAATCCATTAGCAAATTTAGTTTTTCTTTATAAGACAAGCGTTCACGCGCTTAGCTGAATCCAGCATTTCCCCATTGTCTTATAGTTTTTTCTAAGACAAATATGTATGAAACCAAGTTTGGAGAGAGATGCTGTTTCACCTCAGTTACAATTGGCGGCATGCATCCCAGCAAACTGCCAATGGAAGGCTGGATTACAGATAATTGTTCAATTATTTATGGTGTTTCCAGATTTCTGTTTGTGCGTTGCGAGGTTTTTGGTATTTGTGTATTATATTGGAAAACATCAGTCACAGCTTCTAATGTATCTGTTTCCTGCAGAGGTTTCGGTTTCAGATTTCATTCACTGTTTTTGCTTTACGGTTGTTTTTTTTTTTCTTTTTCTGTACATGTTAGCTGTAAAGTTAATTGAAACTATTCCGCCATATCATTGGTGATATATTAGAATTTGAATAAAAATTGAAATGTTAGAGTTTGGATTCAGACGGTGGAACAAACGATGTGTCGGGCGAGTAAACATAACTAATTTAATCTATTCAATTAACTATCAACTTGAGATTCAGAAACTTGATTACAACAGGAAAGTTTGTTGTTTAGTCTACTTGATATCGCTAAACTTGGATCAGGATCCTACTAACAAAATAAACTACCTAAAATCCTAAATTTTGCCAAACATTAAATAATCAAATTAGATACGCTATCGCTGGTTTTAATGAAAACAATTACCGTTCGAAAATAGACTTTAGTTTTTTAATGACGTGGTTTCCATTCCATAACATATATGCGTTAAATATCTTGAGAATTGCTTTCAATGAGTTAATTTCCCTTCCTGGATCTGTTTGGTGCTCAAATACGAAATGAATATAGTGTTTATGAATCAAGTTCATTTGAATACTTTATTTGCAATGCCTGAAATATTGAATATATTGACAGTGGTGAAATAAAACACACGATTCGTAATTCCTGTGAATATCTTGTTATTATTTCCTATCAGCTGGTGAGCTGTGTTATAGACAACCTATGGTAAAATTTTCACCGAATGATGCATGTCTTATTTTGGATACACCATACCAATTTCTTGCTCAGAGCAATATTGCGCATTCCGAAATGCAGAGATGAATAGATTGTAGCTCATGGAATATGTTAGCTTTGATAAATAGTATTCTTAGCACCATGATGTATTCCTATAGATGTTGGTGGTGGCCATAGCAAATCTCCATTAAAGAGGTTGTGGATTAGCAATTGTTACGTTGCACTAGCCAATGGTGATGTCCTTCTCAAAATTGTGCTAATGAGGCTCTAGAGAATGCAGATTTCTCTATGTGTATATAATATTTTGATGCATATCAGATGCAGATATGGTTTGATGCGAATTGCACTGTTCTATGTTCTCTGTAATTTATTGTAGTTTGTTGTGGAGAATTCAGCAGTTCAGGAGGCATTGTTGTATTCATTTGTGCTTTAATCTATCGCTTGTAAGCTAATGTTCTCGTTTATTTCTATTGCATGTATGCAGTTTCTATTAATGCTGTTAGTATGTTCCTGTGTATCTTTTTAATTTGTCTATTTTGTATGTGGAGTATATATGCTGTAGATGTGATGCTTCAAACATAAACGACTTCAGGTATTCATCTACAACCGCAAACACCAACAGCGGAGTTTTGGTGAAAATCATATGAAGCTGATTCCTTATATTTCGCTCTACAACTAAATACAAGTGAAAAAGATTTAGGAGATAAGTTGTTTTTTTAAGCTGTTCGCCCGACAGTTTACGAAATGTGTATCTGTCACAAGAAACATACAGATTGTCGTTTTCAAATCACAGTATGGATCAACTTCACTAAAAACTATAACGTAATATCACACAAAAACGAAAATCACACACATTCATACTAATTGCCATCGACATCAGTATGACCTCAATACGCAACTGTTATTTAATTTATCGACCCTGAAATACAAAGTCGATCGATCTCGGCGGAATTTGAGCTCAGAACACGAAGACAGACGAAATACCGCCCGGCGTGCTAACGTCTCTGTCACCTCATTGCCTTGCACAGGACGATTTATTAATAGAGTGAATTAACACCTGTAAAACAGATGAATCCATTGAGATGTTTAATGGTAGAACCATTTGCAGCGCTTGACAACCACAAGAACAAATATGGTATTTACATATGTATCTCTAAATCCTGCGTTCAAATCATTGAAATGCATTTTGCCTTTCTTGAGAAATGAATTAAAAAGAAAAACCATTGTTGCGTATCTCCAAAATGTACACAATCAAACATTTTCTAGAAATGTATTTCATTGTGCCAAAGTTAGAAATCAATATAATTCACTATATTCAAATTATGCCATTATTAGTATTATTATCATAAACTTAATTTTTTTCATTGTTTAATATACAGATATAATATTTAGGTCAGCGAACAAGAGAAAGTATTATTTCGTATTAAGTTAACAACCGCATATACTTATTTTCAAGTACAGACACGGTAAAATATTACACACAGACACACACACTCACACACACACATATATATATATCTATGTATTTGCGTGTGTGTATATATATGTATATATATATATATATATATATATATATATATATATATATATATATACATATAAGTACACACAGATGCATTACACCCTACCAACGCATATATCAGCTGAATGTAACTCTGCAAATGTAGATATGTATAACTAAGAAATACTGTATGGATTAGTGTATTACTTATACGTTATGTCTATGTAAATATAGTTTTCTTTAACAAAGCTAAAATATATTTCCGCTAACTCCTTCGTAAAGCATGACGTTATATTTAATCTTCTTATTTCTCTATCGATTGATTGTTATATATTTATGTGCGATTTGCGTTTTTTATTTGTTTCATACATATCGGCCGATCTAATTATATACATGGATGTATATGTGTATGCGTGTGTGAGTCTTTGTGTGTATGTGTGTGTATGTCTGCATCTATACATTTGTCTATCTTTGTATATCTTGCACATTGACTGACACACAGTAAAATATTACTACTACTACTACTATAATTATTATTATTATTTTATTTTTGAGTGAGAGAGCAATACATGACATCAAAGTGACACTGGGGTACAAGTATACGAAGCCCAATATACCCATCCTGATTACCCGTCACAGAAGGGCACACCAGGCAATATATCACAACTATATGAGATCTACCTGTTGATCTGATATCAATATCAACAGTTTACCGGGCAAGGTTGTTTATAGAAGACCAGCAGTCACCCATGCATACCACCCTCCCCTCTCCACGCCACCGGTGTTATCAAAGGGAAAGGCAAAGGGGCCGATACAGCTTGGCACCAGTGACGTCGCAACTTATTTCTACAGCTGAGTGAACTGGAGCAATGCGTCTTGCTCAAGAACACAACAGAGCAGCCCGGTCTGGGATTCGAACTCACAACCTCGCGATCGTAAGCTCGATGCTCTAACCACTGAGCCATGCGCCTTCAGGATGAAACTAGCAATTTCCAGTATGCATTGCCTCGGTTTCTACTCGAAATTTCACCTTTGGAATTGCTAGGATTTAATTAACTTCTCTATCATTTAAATAACAAATGCATATATTTTTAACCATGTACAATCCTCGGTCACTTGGACACGTGGAAACGACTAATATCTTCGATTGAGAATATTTCATATTTCTATATTTTCTTATTTCTCTCTCTTAGATGATCGAGTACTCACCTTAAGTGGAATTCTTTACTCAACACGTAGGAACCACCTGCTTAGACGTTAGAAAAGAAGCTGTAAGTGACTTCACGTATTTATCGTAATTACACTGCACAATGATTCTACTATAAATTATATGTTCTAGAATGATGCCAAATGCTTTTCTTCTTCATTATCAGTGTTAATGTGTATCTACCTGGTTGGTATTTCGTCGCTCACGACGTCGAGGGTTCCAGTTGATCCGATCAACGGAACAGCCTTCTCGTGGAATTAACGTGCAAGTGGCTGAGCACTCCACAGACACGTGTACCCTTAACGTAGTTCTCGGGGATATTCAGCGTGGCACAGTGTGATAAGTCTGGCCCTTTAAATTACAGGCACAACAGAAACAGGAAGTAAGAGTGGGAGAAAGTTGTGGTGACAGAGTACAGCAGGCTTCACCACCATCCCCTGCCGGAGCCTCGTGGAGCTTTTAGGTGTTTTCGCTCAATAAACACTCACAACGCCCGGTCTGGGAATCGAAACCGCGATCCTACGACCGCGAGTCCGCTGCCCTAACCACTGGGCCATTGCGCATCCACCGTGTATCTACCACTCAATGATCAATCACTTCTGGTGAACTCTGTTAAGCAATTTCAGCTCTACTTTCAGCTGAAGTACTAAAGTACACGTCAGAGTTTTAGTGGTAAACCATAGTACATACCTATTACATTACGTCAATTGAAGTAATTATTTTGCTATACATATATACATACATACATACATACATACATACATACATACATACATACATACATTTAGTGTGCGTGTGTGTGTATGTGTGTAATAGAAACGCGCAGCGGCAGAGATATATATACAGATATGTGTTTACACAAAGACATTTAAGTCAGAAATGAAGGTGGAAGTTAATAACTTACAACTCAACACAACTTCTTGATATAATTTAAAACACAATAGATCACTTTGTTTTAATTTGCATTCTTACATTTATATTCAAGATATTTACACTTCTTGTCCAGATACAATGATTCTTACGAAAATATATTATTTTCTAGTTGTCTGATGATAATACTTCAGTACAATAAACTCTTGAATACAATATGTCAGCGCGTAATCCATTTGATCGCATATTGTACATTGAATAACATCTTGATAAACAAGTACCAAAAAGTTTATTATCGCAACAGGTTTTATAACATTACAATGCTATAGAACAAAATGTTCTAGTCGTCTGGCAATCACTTATACTACAGAGAACAAAGCATTGAACGATGAAGCCGTATACATTCATAAGAATGTCATGATCTCACGAAAAAGAAAGTATAACAGAAGAAACGAATAGTGATCTAACGTTCTAACATAAAAATAAATGTTGATATATTTACAAAGGGGAAAGGTCTTAGCATTATTTAGTAACAACAATGATACTGTTTTGTGTTCACAAGATTTTTGGAGACATATACACATACGTAGTCCAAATTGGCGTCGTAGTTATTGAATTTTTATTACTGAGCTTTTCTTTGATCGAATATTCTCCGTAGTAGGCATTGTAATCACCAATACAAGCTAATAAAGTACGTTGCTCACTTATTTATATTGCGAACACTGGAGTGACATGTGGCTTCTAAGGGTGTGATATCCTTGATAAAAATTGTAAATGTTAAGTTCAAAGTTTATAAAAGAGAAACATGAACACACAGACACATATGTACACACATACACGTACATGCATACACACATACATATGTGTATGTATGTATGTATATATATATATATATATATATATATATAGATATGTCTCGGTCAGTGTCTGTCACAATATGCGCTTGATTATTTCGCAGATACATGCATCCTCAATCCGTATTTCATATGTAGTAGTAACGTGGCGTCTGCTGATAAAACTGGATCTTTGAATAAAATATGCCCTATATATA
>NC_068999.1:51084408-51087443 GCF_001194135.2 Octopus bimaculoides
ATATATATATATATATATATATATATATATATATATATATATATATACACACACACATGAACAAGATATCTGGATGGTCAAAATAACGAAGTAAGTTTTAAGATTATGAAAGCTCAGTGTAAGCAATATCGTTAGATTATTTAACCATTAAGAAAATATATTGCAAGTTTATATGTAATTTCCCATAATCAATGCACAATTAATCCATTTTAGTGCAACAAGTTTCTTTTATGCAACGATGGTCATTGCTGTTTATTGGACGCTTTTGAGAATTTCATTCGATGCGAAAGTTTCAATCACGTAAAGATTAATTGCAATTTCAACAAGTATTGCCTTATATGCCTACGCAATGAATTGTTCTCTATATTATCCCTTCATAATGATGTCACTTTCAATCATGCCTTCATATAACTGGATTATTCCAATTCCTGTTCCATTACAAAGCCCGTAATCTTCATTTAATATCGCAATGTCATCAAAACGCATGGCTTCTTCAATTTGAAAATACAGAGTATCGTTCCATCTCTTTAGCATCTTTAATAAGCAATCTTTCAGTCTTCATAATCAGAGTGTACATTGCCTTTATAATATGAATTTGTAAATAATTACACGTTTACTAGAGTCTAGTATCGATGGTTATCTACACTTTGCCTCATTTAATGGGATGCTAATTTCTTGTATGTATATGTATGTACATATTTTGATCAAACGACTATAAATATTAGCGGTCTGAGAGAGATAGGAGACAGAGTGGGAATTAGTCGCATGATATCGTAAGGTGTCGCTTTGGAAGTTTGTCGGAATATCATTTGTTGGTTCTTCGAGAGGTCGTGGAGCGTTTGTTGGATTGTTACGTTTTTGTTACCCTGCTTCGTTATATGTTTATAGTTACTACACGGTTATAGTGTAAAAAAGTATCGTCTATCAATTGGCGATACAACACTATATTATATTCATATATTGATGTGTGTGTGTGTGTCTTTTCGTTGGTGTTTGTTCCCCACCACCACTTGAAAACCGGTATTAGTGTGTTTACGTCCACGTAATTGAGTGGCTCGGTAAAAAAAAAGACCGGTAGAATAAGTACTAGGCTCAAAACTATAAATCCTTGTGTCGATTGGTGTTCGACTAAAACCATTCAAAGTAGGGCACCAGTATGACCGGAGTGGCAAAGAAACCCATTTTTGTAACCCCGTGATTTTTGCTTCAATCCCTTTGGATAGCACACACGATAAGTCTTCTTTTGTAGCTCCGAAGCTACCAATGTCATGTGAATTAACTTTGTACAGGGAAACTATGTGGAAGCCAACGGTATATAAATGTATGCGTGTGTGCATGTGTATGCGTGTGCGCAATCGTGTGTGTATGTGTGTGTATCTAAAACCCCACCATCAAATCTTCATGGTTAGTTTTGGATCTCTTACTTTCACTATCTAGCGGTTGCTCAAAAGCGGTCCAATAGCACAGGAACGAAACTTGAAAACTGAACACAATTATTATGATTGATTTGTTGTTCTCAGTTCAATAACTGAATCAAAAAAAACCTTAAAAAATATAATAGGTTTTAAATGTTGATGTGTGTGTGTGTGTGTGTGTTTGTGTGTGTGTGTGTAGGTGTGGGTGTTTGTCAGTTACTTTATGATGCACCATGTCTTGCCGGAGTTTTTTTGCGATAATGTTATTCTAGGGTAATAGAGTTGGGTATTTGCCTTAAAGCAACAGGTTACCACGAGTGACATAAAACTGGAAAAAATAATTTGATATTATTTAATTTTTACTTAATATTTGATATTGAAAATTGTAGTTGGCTTCTCCACTGTAACGCATTTAGTACACTATCTATGTAAATTCAATAGATAATGTAACTTTTATTTGCATTAAATTTATACAAAGGTGAGTCATAAAGATAGCATTACTTTCTAACCCACCCTCGTATATAGAACATAGTATAATAAAACTTCGAACTACTTCCGTCTAAAATGTTCGGAACGAATTAAATGAATGCAGGTCAGCACTATTTTGGGAATCAATTATCTAGATTTAATCGATTCTATGTAAAAAAAAAATAGCAACAAAAACAACAATATTATACAGACAATGGACTAACTATACACATATTAGGAATCGAAATAAGACAGAATGTGATACTTACTTGGATAAATAAGTATGTACATGGATATATACTTGTGGAGCTTTAGGATAGAAGCCAATAGTAAGAGATGCCCTCCCGAACATATTGGATCGAACTCGCCTGGTTTCCTCTAAATTTACCCCCTCACATATGAACGCTCTTTGTATATCAGGACTGTTTTCTTTGTTTAAAAAAAATAAAACGTAAACATATAGAGGAAAATGTAATTATCAGTAAACAAAAGGACGATCGATAATAAAAAAAAATAAGAAAACAACATTGTATATGTATGTATATATATGTGTATATATATATGTTTGCTCAAACATATTGATTTTTGTTGAATATTAAGAATTTATTCATGTGTTTCCTACAAGAAAAATATGTACATAATAAAATAATACACTTTGGATTTTAATCAGAATTTAATCTGTGAGAAACTCTTAAACACGAACTTTATATTAAGAAAGAAACCATTGCATTTTAGAAAATCGACTTTATTTTTATCAAGGGATAATTTCTCCATGTATGTTTGGATGAGATAACATTTTGCAGCATTTCCTTATTGATTCGTTTATGTATTTATTTAGTTTTCCTTTCAGATATTTATTTACTTCTTTTTTAATCTCCTTTGAATTAGTTTTATTTTGTTTTATTTAATTTAATTTTATTTCATTTTATATTCTTCGTTTATTTTTGCTCGTGAAAATTCTCATAACGATTTATCATTTTGCGCTCACGCGAGAATTTCCCGAAGCGGTTTAAGGTTTGTATGTATGTATGGCCATCGCTATGCCCTTACATACACTCATTGCATATAGTGATAATACCTATTTTCTCTCCTCAACCATCTCTTTCATAAACACACACACACATTTATATATATATATATATATATATATAT
>NC_068999.1:51087856-51090312 GCF_001194135.2 Octopus bimaculoides
TATATATATAGTATTTTTATCACCCCTGTTTATTGTGAAATGTATGAACCTGTTTTTATAAATAGTTGACTGATTACCTGGACAAAACTTTGGATCAAATCTGGAAGCTGTACTCTTCTAAGCGACGGCTATATCTATGAGCGTGCGTGTGTGTGAATGTGTGCACGGTGTGTGTATATATACACACGTACATACATTCATCCATCCATACATACATATATACATACAGGCTCATATATATATATATATATATATATATATATATATACACACACACACACCCACACACACATATATATATATATAACCAACAACAAGGTGTTTTGTATGTATGTATATGTGTATGTAAATATACATAAATGTATGTACGTATGCACGCATGTTTGTATGTATAAGTGCGTATGTATGTAATTATGCATAAATGTATATATGTATGTATGAATTAAACACTACGTAAGCAAAGCAAAAGTTAAGGACGAAGCTGATAAAGCAAAATATCCCCTTAACAGGGAAAAAGCAAAATGCCCCTGTTAACATTTTTATTATGCGTTCCTTACTGTGACTGGCCTTACTCGAGAAAAGCGACACACACGATGCAAGATTTCATGAGGGTACGAAAACATGTGTCAGTTGGTGGTAAACACTGTAATAACGTGCAGCAGCAAGGGGTACCCATCGTAGATATAACTGTGAAACACACATCCATGTTGCACCAGAATTTGAAACCAATATTGCTATGAATTTATTATCTAAATTATGCTTACCAACTGTTACACCATTTTGGTGAAATTTAGTATTTCACTCATATCTCCCTAACACGCCAACAGTATGTTGTAAGGTGCAGCATTGAGGATACCACCTCTGAATATATTCTATACTTATCTTCCCACTTCTCACAACTTCTACACCAGTGTCTGAATGTTTCAAACATTTGTCACGTCCCTTCGTATCGCAAACAATTATCAGTTAGGACGAGTGAATTGGTATTCAAAAATACGCAATAATTTGGAGAAATATATTCATCTAATTGTGAACAATTTGCGATCGTCGTAATACATTTAGAATAGCTCTGATAATGGCATGTATATTACAACATTATTAACTCAACATTTTAATAGCTTTTCTTTAAATTATTACATATTATTATTGATTAACACCTAGCGTAATTCTGCATCATATTTCAATGTGCAACATTAGTTTTCGAATGTAACACCTTCCAGTTTATTAGAACAATGCTCCTGATTATCATCTACAGTGCTAATAGTCATCTTCATCCACCGACATGAAATTTCATATAATTGTAATTACATTAACATCAATTACCATAACCATTAAATATAACTTCAATTATAATGTTTGCACAATAACGCATTTCTGTGATAACTATTTCTTACTAATAGAATGTTTATACATTAAACACAGTATAGACACAAGTATACAAATGTGTATGTATGTATGTATGTATGTATGTATGTATGCGTTATGTCTGACGCTACTGCTATCTAGCACCTTCGGATGTTCTCTACTCAACCGCTACACAACTGCTACTCGACTGCTACTCAACACTCCTACCACGGCCAGACTACCTCTATTTATATGTCTTGGGAGATCCTACTTCTTCGCCTGGGGGCGTCGACACAACAGTATGTATGTATGACATTATTAAGTTTTATTTCAATATTCCTTACCAATAGCGAAAGAGCCGGTTTCTAACCTAGACCCAGGGCTCCTTCATTGGAATCTCAACAACGTCAAGAGGGTATTTTTCTATGTATGCAAGTATGTGTACAGATTTGTACGCTTTCTTTCATTCATATCTTCTCACGCATACACTTGCATATCTAGACATGCTCATATATACTTTAATGATAAACTTCTGGAAAGTTTTACATATTTCTACAGTTCCAATGACGCCTTGGGTCTGAAGTCTCTGAATCAGCTTTCTCTTTTCTAGTTTTGAGAATCGTAATTTCTCAAGATTGATATTTAGGCAGTGTCTTACATATTCCAGGGCTCCAATAATTACAGGTATAAACCTGAACTTGTAATCTTGATAGAGTAACTGCAGATTTCTCAATATTTCAGCATAGATATTTTCTTGTTTCACTTATTTTAGATATATGTATGTATGTATGTATGTATATGTATGATTTTTTTCTTTAGGTTTAATTTTAATTCTCCTTGAGAGAGTTCAAGAAAGCAAAAAGACATTCTCAGTTAAGTGTGCACTCGGTGTTTGTAAATATGTGGTTGAGTCGGTGTGTGAGTTGGATTTGGATTTGGAAAAACCACGTCAGTATCTACTGCTCTTTTTCCGTGAAACCAGGTGTTTTAACGTTTTGTGCATATGTATCTATATATGTATGTATGTATGTATACATGTATGTATGTATGTATGTATGTATGTATGTATGTATGTATGTATATATCTATCTATCTATCTATCTATATATATA
>NC_068999.1:51090418-51091679 GCF_001194135.2 Octopus bimaculoides
TATATATATCAGTTTATTGGTATTGTGCGATACTATAACATATAGCTGATATTTCGAATTCCATGATTATTCTTCATATTCTTCAATATCAAAAGAGAATACAGTAATAAAAATTAATGCATTACAATGCAAAATACCAATTGGTTCTTAAATTATCCACACTCATTGATCTATACTCATTGATCATACAGCACAAATAGAGAAACCAAAACAAGAAAGACGTTTTTTAAATTGCTAAATTACGTCATGTTACATGCATTTTATTAAAGACTTTTGATGTATTATGGCGCCTTAGTATGATATAGTCTGTTAGAATTTTTGAAAATGTGTTAACCAAAGAATTATAACTTGCCTATTTTAACTAACTCGGCCATAAACTTTACTGAAAGACGTGGAAACGTGTTAGTTAACTTAAAGTAATAATTTAAGAACCAAATCTCCGGCTCTGTTTTCGATAGGTGTTTGGGTGTGAATGTGAGTATGTATGTGGGTACCTGGGTGTGTGTGTGTGTGTGTGTGTGTGTGTGTGTGTGTGTATGTGTGTGTGAGTGTGTGCGTGTGAGTGTGTGTGTCCGTGTATGTGTGTGTGTCCGTCTAGGAGCCTCGTGGAGTTTTAGGTGTTTTCGCTCAATAAACATTCACAACGCCCGGTCTGGGAATCGAAACTGCGATCTTATGACCGCGAGTCCACTGCCCTAACCACTGGGCCATTGCGCCTCCACAGCCAGTGACATAACCGAAGACAAACACGACGCAGGTATGAGCGTAAAACACAAAATATACAAACAAAATAATTTATATGCCATACAAGCAAAATAAAAGCCATGAGCAGTGAGACAAATCGTGTGTATAAGTAACGCTATGGAAAATGGAACTATGAAGGATAGAGTGAGAGGTGAAAAAAGGAAACCAAGTTAGAAAATACAGAACGCGTTACTTATACACACGTGTGGTGTAGTATCAAGACAAGACGCGTGTATAAATCCCAAGGCCTTTATCTTTTTTGTATATTTACAGTATTCCCAGCAGCTATTCGCTGTTGACGCCAGCAAAACGTGAGGCATATTATCGTTAAAAGTATGACAATGTAATGACATTTTTGGATGATAACTGACAAGGAAACTGCATGTTCGTTCCTTTTCTTGCTTCTGTTTAATTTTCGAAACTTATAGAATGTAATACCATACACCTATATTCTCTTTATCAACCTATATACATACATACATGCATACATAAATATATAAATATATATATATATATA
>NC_068999.1:51091852-51092813 GCF_001194135.2 Octopus bimaculoides
ACACACACACACACACACACATATATATATATATATATATATATATATATATATATATATACACACAGAGAGAGATGGAGGGTAAAGAGACAGTCAGGCAGAGATAGATATAGATGTGGATACGGAGATAGAGAGCTGTGAATGTATCGTGTGTGTACTTGTGTGCGCGTTTTTTTGTATTTTTTTTTTGCATATGCATGTACATGCGAACACATATATGTGTGTATATATATTCAAGTTTGAGGGAGTGAGTGGAGCGCATGAATACGATTCCAATTACAGTCCTGTCTTTAATTATCCGCAAACTATATCGAATTATTTTGTATCGATT
This sequence comes from Octopus bimaculoides, assembly GCF_001194135.2. Taxonomy (NCBI): domain Eukaryota; kingdom Metazoa; phylum Mollusca; class Cephalopoda; order Octopoda; family Octopodidae; genus Octopus; species Octopus bimaculoides. Next base: position 51,092,184 of record NC_068999.1, read on the forward strand.
TCACTTCTAATCTAATTTGTTCACTGTTTGTGACTGGTATATTTTCTCTACTTAAAAAACCAAAAACAAAAACAAAAAAAGACAAAAGAGTAAAGCCGCAACAAAATTAACACCTTCTGATTTCGTTTAGATTACATGATAATTTACAAAACCACAAAAGGGATGAGATTTTCATGTTTTTCGCAATATTTTGCAATTAATTTGCGAAGCTTTTTTTCTTTTCATATTAAATCAAGCACTTAACTTCCAATTGCATTTTCTCTCGAAAGCTTATAGAACACGTGCCGTATTAGCGCCCAGATGTTAATTATTTTTAAGTATAATTTGTCAGTAAATTTTCGCTTGAATATTCTAATTAAAATAAGGTTTAATAAACAACCGTATTGTTTTATTTTTTCACTTCCTGTAATTCAAATCCTTTTTCCTGCTGATTCAAATAACTCACTTCATTTACAGCTTAACAGTATACACAAAACATATATGAAATTTTTACTATAGATATACATACTCACACAATTTCTCAAACACGCACATATCTACATGTATGCATACATAAACACATACACACACACGCGTAATATATATTTATACATACATACATACATACATACATACATACATACATACATA
>NC_068999.1:51093308-51105624 GCF_001194135.2 Octopus bimaculoides
ATATCCTTTTGTTATTTACACCACCTGTCCTCGTCTGTTGTTATTATTTGTATATTCTCCCATATATATATATATATATATATATATATATATATATATATATATATATTTGTGTATTTGTGAGCGAGTGTCTCTTTGCACATGCACGCTATCCTTAATTATATCTATATCTATATATGTATATAATATATTGAATGTAAATTGACTTACATGAAATCTATTATGATATTGCTTGTTTAAACTAATGTAAACATACACAAAGATGTTCACATTTAGGAGTAAAACATATAGTTTGATTATATTTGAACGAACGCTGCACTCGGTGTACTCGTTTCTTATAATTATAAGGTACCTTTCTTCTTTATTGTCATGAGAAAGTTACTGGAAAAATTCAACATATCACGCATTCATTGCTAAAAAAGTGATGCGTTTGAAGAAAATACTATATTTTCCCAATGATGTAAGGAAATCACATCATCTTACTTCGTTGCTAGAGTCAGTGAAATCGCTCAATGTAAATTGAACAGGTTGGGCAAAGTTTAATAGCCTAAAGATAAACTTCATAACCATTTTAAACGGATTTATATTGCTTTAGTTCGGTTTATATTTGGGATTGGAATTTTCTTACAAATTGATCTTAATTTAATTTAATCCTAAGTTCGATTTTATGTATTCTCTTATCCTTGCATCTCCATCAATGATTACGGATTGCCTTTCAAAATTTATATGGATGTCTTACTGGCTATTAATATGAAATCTAAAAAGTAAGTAACAATTCTCTTGCAATAGTATTATTATAAATGACAGTGCACTTGTGATAGGATTTGATCTTTCCAAAGTAAAACTGTAAATAGCGTTTCCTGTTATCTGTCATAGCTAAAAGTACACTGTGGCCTTTACACTTTCGCTCACGCAAAGTAACAAAAATATTTAACGCATTATATATTAAAATGACGTAAACGATTCTCGCGTGGCAAAAAAAAAAGAGAAAACAAATACAATCATAGTTACGTGGTCGTTATGGCAACAGAAAATGTCTCTATAAACGAAACTTTACTGTCGACATAGAAATAGATTATATGCTGTTTTATCGCCATGTTGCATGTTTCTCTCCGTCTATGATGTCTCATAATTTCTTCAATAACAAAATCACTAAATCAGTCAAAATTCGCACTTCCTATTACTGATGTTTAGTTGTTACTTCCACGAACCTCTACAAATAGATTTTTCACAGAACGCGAAAATACACATGTATATACATATGTATTTGTGCATATAAATATATGTATATGTGTGAGTGTGTGTGTGTGTGTGTGTGTGTATGTGTGTGCGTTTGCGCTCGCGTCTGTGTCTGTGTCTGTGTGTGTATACGTATAATATATTGAGCTATAAAAGTTCTAAAAACATTACACAGCGCAAATATGTGATGTAGAGATCAATATGCTGTGTGTAGTGGAAAGACATTTTCAACATATCAAAATTTGACAGGCTGTACTGAGGATCTACCCTAAATAGACAGTTTAACGATGCATGAGAACATCTCGGCGTGGGAGAGAACACAGAGTTCAAATCCCTCTGAGATGAACTTTACCGTAGAACCGTGTTAGATATTATAAAATAAAGTACTAGTTATTTCCTGGTGTTAATAGTATGGTTCATTCCGCTATGAAACTTAGAGAGCCTACCATAGAAACAATTGTTTAAAAAGCAAACGACTATTTTTCTAGTATTTAGAGAGCCACCTACTGTTCCAATAGTAGCCTGGCAATTTCATGACTGAGCCAGCTGCCTCTTATTTCAGGTGTATGCAACACATTTAAATTAAAAGCTCATACACTATAGATATAAAAAAAAATAAAGCCCAGAACATCTAAAATTCAGCCAAAATAAATGAAGCAAAGAAGATATGCAAAGTAAAAGAAAACAGATGAATGATAGAAATAAAAGTAAAAAAAAAAACATAAGAAGCACAAAGGAAAAAAATGCTTACACACATACATACACATATACATACACACAATATATATATATATACATATAGAATCAGCCAATAAAACATAGAAGTGTATAATGATTGCAACCGGACATTTTTTATAGATGGAAAATGGATCCATAAATGAAGAGGAAAAAAAATGTATCAGGGATAAAATATCGATAACGAGAAGACGGCATACTTTTAATTAGCTTCAGCAGTGTATTATGATAATTGGATGTTTTCTTTCATGCACCAATGAGCCTGGTTATTAAAATATGAATGGCGTCGATGCTGGTTGTAGTCGTTTACGAGATGATAATGGTAGTAATAATGTGAATATTATCCATTTAAAAACAAACAAAGAAACATAATTTAAATATTAATGAATCTACTACAACTACTGATGCTGTAGTACTGCAGCTGTCATTCTTCTTCTTCTTCTTCTTCTTCTTCTTCTTCTTCTTCTTCTTCTTCTTCTTCTTCTTCTTCTTCTTCTTCTTCTTCTTCTTCTTCTTCTTCTTCTTCTTCGTCTTCTTCTTCTTCCTCTTCTTCTTCTTCGCTACATTACGCACAAAGACAGAAGTACGAGGGCCGGTACTGGACGATGGAGTGTGGTATTGCATAAAAACAAAACATCTAATGAACACCGAACAATAGCCACCACGTACAAAACAATTCAAAGTGATGTCGCTTCCCATTGCTAATAGTGGAAATCCCAAAAGCCGAGGTCACCGTGACAACTTAGGTTAAGCGCCTTCTTCCCGTTCTCACTCTCCAATCGACAAGGCCATGTTTGTAGTGGAAAGATTTCCTTTTATTTTATGCTCGGCACTTTCACCCGGCTTTCAACCAATTTTCTGAAAGGCAGCTTTTACCTCTCCACATTGGATTTTTCTTCTTCATATGAAGCTGTTAAAAGTTAATATCTGCCATTTACGGCCAAAGCAAGGCGGCTGAATAATACTCAGTGTATCAGCTGATAAATGGATCCATCCTTAACGCGATAGTAGCTTTTCGGCAATTTTTGTTCGGCAATTCTACTACTACTACTACTACTACTACTACTACGTCTACTACTACAACTAATAATAATAATAATAATAATAATAATAATAATAATAATAATAATGATAAATGCCTTGATACAGTACCAGCCAGTGGTTCACAAGGCTTCTGAACTTAGCTGATTGGAAATATAATGTACGTTCTTCTGTTTTGGTATAAAGGATGGTCTACAATAAATATTCTGCTCAATACCACAGATATGCTTGCCAGTTGTTTGACCTTAACCAGTTGAGCATGTCCCTTGGTGGCTGATGATATGTGCGTCTCCGATCACGAGCAAACATAGTGGGGGAGCAAAAAAATTCTTTCGCGTTTGGTTGATTCACTTTTGGAAACATGGGTATTTTGTTCAACATCCTTAAACAACCCTTATACAGGGACCATCTGAGCGGAATGGACTACTCGATCTGAAGAAAATCTAACTGGACCCCACCTGCAAGGTCATGCGCTGTTTATCTTGATATGAGATCACCATGTAGCGCACATATGGTTGTGATGCATGTACATTGACAACAGTGAGAGATATACACTGACTACATCGAAAATGAGATTTGCTGGATACGCCGATAACAAAGTTTCACAGGATTGTCGTCTCTTCTATATGCAACTAATTAGATTTCTTGCAAGTTATGAATAGGTAATCCGATTATACAATTTTACGCTTTATTAACGATATAAACGTATCAATTGCTTATATATGTGTATGTGTGTATACACACACACACACACACACTCTTACACACATATGTATGTAAAATGTGTGTGTATGCGCTTGTATCCATGTGTTTCATTAGCTAAATTAATCCACCGTGATGATTCAATTTCCCAGATAACACTTACTACCATCACGTAAAATGCATTGTATAAGTTATACTCGTTAAGACTTTTCAATAACCGTCCATTATCTGTTATTTATAAACATACACACTTCAAAGTATTGTTGATATCACATGATGAAGTTCATAAATAATAATATGAATTATAATATGAAGCATCGTTGCAACGTACAACAGAAAATGAATTTATTGTGCGCTAGGAAACAAATCCAGAAACAATTTCTCAAATGTTTTCATAAAATAATAGCGAGACCAACAATTTCGGAAGAAGAGGGTAAGTCGGTTACATAGTCTCCAGTACTCAACCGATGATTATTTCATCGAACCCGAAGAATGAAGGGCAAAATTGACCTCGACAGTATTTTAATTCAGAATTTAAAAACCGGCGAAATGCTGCAAAGCATTTTGCCCAGCCTGCTAACGGTTCTCCCAGCTCACCGCCTTTATTTATCTACATATCAAAACGTATAAAAATAATTTAATATTTAAGTAATAGACCATTGACTACTTTTTTAGTGAAGTTCATGTTCGGCTGCCAACTGATGTTTCGCTGCACCTGCAAGACAAGCAGAGGAGAATGTCAAAGTATCAACCGCTCTCAGACAGATTTGTCGCGCCCGTGGCAGTGGACACCTCCGGCAATCTTTGTCCGGAAACTATATTCCTGCTCACTGCTATAGCTATTCGCAAGAGCGAACCCCTTGACTCGCAATTGTTGTTCCAGTGCGTCTCTTTCGCTATCCTCTGGAGCCATGTTTTCTGCATGTTTTTTTCGGACGGGATTATGGGCCTAATCAGAAGTCTTTTGAGTTATAACTAAATGACGGAACACATTTTCGCCTCGTGCCTGAAGGTCATTATTAACAATGCTGGTAATTATTTCTTTTTCAAGAAAATATTTGATTATTATTTCGAATTTTGGCCTATAATATACATTCATTTATGCATACATACATACATACATACATACATACATACATACATACACACCCACATTGCATACAAAAATATTAGTTTTCAAATATAGTCATTCTTACTTTGAATAATGATTGTTTCACTTTGTTTCTCTGTTACGTTTTATACACTCGCTCACTTTCTTCCTTTCTCTGCTTTGGGCTCACAATTACTTTTACTCTTTTTGATTTTTACGGCCATTTATATATATATAGAATATATTATGACTTTCGGGACATGGAAAAACAGCTTCATTTAAGTAACTATATTATTATTGATCACTTCGATATTGCGGAAAACCATGAAAGTTCCAATGACAACGGTGTGAGCTCCCTTGTTGAATATTATAGCCAGTACATGACTGAAAACGTTTCATATATATTAATGCTGACACGCACATATTAATGCAATAAATCCTATATCGACGCAAATGCTTAATTTATCCAAAAGGATTCGTAACTACACATATGCGCATATATATGTATAAGTTTTTCTTTTTTTTTTTCCGTGTCAACTCAATCAAATTGCTCTTTTATGTTTGCTAATAACGGCAGCTGTCTGTTTTCAACTAAATGCAGCTCCGTCTCCATCAATTTATTTTAAATCGAAATCTATTAAATATTCGTATGTAATGGCCAATATGCAATAAAAACACATCACAGGTTTGTTTGTCGCACTATTTATTAATTTAGAATTATAGATAAAAATATGAAATTATTGATTCCCATGTGTAGACATTCCTTTCAGACAAATCTTGATCAGGTTACTTTTTGGTTAGTATTTTGTAAAAACGAATATAAAAGCATACTTTCCCGGTCGCTGCTATTTAGATAACTATGGAATGAGCTTGGTAGTTCTTTTTGATATCACAAAGATGAAAGCTAGAAGTTCGTTCGATAGGTTAATAGCTCGTGTGTATATGTGTGCGTCTGTGTGTGTGTGTGTGTGTGTGTTTATGCCTGCATGAGTGTGTGTCTCTGTGTGTGTTTGTTTGTTTGTTTGTGTGTGTGTGTGTGTGTGTGTGTGTGTGTGTGTGTGTGTGGTTTTTGTCTGTGTATTTTCATTTTACCTTCCGACATATACTGTATGATTCTCTTCAGAATAAAATAATTTTTACTGAATAGACATTTCATGTCATTTTGGTTTTGTATGTCAGATGCAATAAACAATACGTTAGTTACAATATGACCCGGCGTAGGATATAAGTTGTATAATATAAATTATACACCTAAAGCAACGGTGAACATTTGGGAATAAATTCTAACTAATATACATATTCATTTTAACTTGCATTACAGACTTTGTACATGGAATTTCTCAAGCCAATTTCTCTACAATATTTTGCTCCATTCACAACAATAATACAGCGAACTATACATGAGAACAACCACGTTCAAAGTACAGGCTAATGTTTTTGGCACTCCGTCGCTTACGGCGATGAGGGTTCAATTTGATCCGATCAACGGAACAGCCTGCTCGTGAAATTAACGTGCAAGTGGCTGAGCACTCCACAGACACGTGTACCCTTAACGTAGTTCTCGGGGATATTCAGCGTGACACAGTGTGACAAGGCTGACCCTTTGAATTACAGGCACAACAAAAACAGGAAGTAAGAGTGAGAGAAAGTTGTGGTGAAAGAGTACAGCAGGGTTCACCACCATCCACTGCCGGAGCCTCGTGGAGCTTTAGGTGTTTTCGCTCAATAAACACTCACAACGCCCGGTCTTGCGATCCTATGACCGCGAGTCCGCTGCCCTAACCACTGGGCCATTGCGCCTCCACACAGGCTAATAGGGATTGGACAATAGACATATCCGTATCTTAAAAAAAAGTTCGCATCACAAGTGTGTGGATATACGTTCGATTCTGATTCGCTGAATATAAATTTGCGAACACATGGAAAACGAACCTCCATTAACTATTCTGCCTTTATGTCTTTGCACACCTTCCGATGCAATGTATGCCAGAAAGTTTGGAAATCTAACGGAGGCTTCAAAAGACATTTTAAGATCCACAAAGATCAGAACTTATCTCCGGCTCTTGCTGGTCCAAATCGGATATGCAAACTACGTGGGTGCCTTTTTAAAATATTGTTTGGTTTAAAAAGCCATATCAGATACCATTATGGTTCTAAGGTATAGGAGGAAGTCAAAGTTTGCATAAGGAGTAGACTACCACCATATATGCAATATACAGGTGTGTGTGTTTATGTATGTACTTATGTATCTATGTATGTATGTGTGAATAAATGTACGTATGCTTGACTGCATGTATACTTAATTGCTTTCTACATTTCTTTGTAAACCATATATCACTCAAATAAGTGTACAAGACAAGTTTATGGTAGAAAACACTTGGTTAAGACACTGTCTCGAAGTATCAAAATCTAACATATAAAAACCAAGCTTTCCAGATCAATAGCTTTATTGCACAACCAGGTCTGCACCTGTGTCAGAAAATATATTCCATATAAATTTGTAAACAGCCAATTTACAAACAGTATCAAAGTTATAATTATATCATGTTTTCTCTTGCAACAGTGCATTGCAAAAATATAAGCTAAAAAAGTATATAATCTTCTCAGAAAGTCAAGTGACATGTTCATGTATCAATGATACATGATACTGGAACATTTTGCTGACATACAGGAAAATTACCAAACTTAAAACTGTATCAAGAACTCCAAAGTCAACTGGAGCATAAGCCAATAAGATTGTTGTAATTTTTACGTTCCAGTCTGAAATTCATGTGCACACAATTATAGTGACTTAAGAATGAACTAAATCGATGTGGTAAATGTTATTCAATTGTCAGCGTTCCCCATGCTGTGTCTGCATATTAACTGTCATATTCACGTATATTATATATGAAGAAATACCATTGGGGGCACTGGAAAGTTATTTCGCACGTCATAATATAGTTTTATGTGTCGTCGGTTTTATTCTGAAAACTTGGCAAAAGTCATTGCACACCAGCAAATCATTTTTCTTTTTTTTCCTCAGAAGTGCAATATGAGGCAAAAATGAGATTCGGTATAATAAAAGAATGCATGAAATATAACTATAACGGATAACTAATTAATGTGATGCTCTATTTGCTCTATATATACATACATACATACATATATATATATATATATATATATATATATATATATATATATATAGTTGGCACTCCGTCGCTTACGACGTTGAGGGTTCCAGTTCATCCGATCAACGGAACAGCCTGCTCGTGAAATTAACGTGCAAGTGGCTGAGCACTCCACAGACACGTGTACCCTTAACGTAGTTCTCGGAGATATTCAGCGTGAGACGGTGTGACAAGGCTGACCCTTCTGTATTCGTTTGCTTCTTTCATAAAAAAAATACGACAATTTAAGTTAAACGAAATAAATATACAATATTTTCTAAGTTAACATATTTACTCAAAAATATGTAACAGCAATTTTATACAAACCATTCCAAAGATGAGAACATTGACTACCTTCAGCTTTATTTACTCTGCATATATTAAAATATTGTGACATGGTTTTGGTAGATGTCCAATTATGAATAATGAGAACTTTTCTTTTCATTTCCTTTCAATAAATAAATAATTGTTATCGTTTTATATATAATTAAATGGTTGCTAAAGCCTTATTTATGAGGATCGCTTTTGAAATCAATATTTATAACTCTATTGATACTATTATCCAAAGATATATTGCAGTAATAATAGAATCTCTGCTAGTATTTATAGAAATTAAACAGGGAATAAAAAGTAAATACTTTACTATTCATCAAATGGGAATCAAACTGAAAAATAGATTTATGAAACAATCAATAATCAATATCTATCTCAAATATGTCTATGATTTTGAAATACCAGATTGCACAAAATTTTAGATGTCAATGATGTATTTAGGGAATGTAATTACAGACATAGCCATTCTTTTCTGTATGTACGCATAAACACACACACATATATACATATATATATATATATATATATATATATATATATATGTATATATTGGTGAATGTATGTCTTATGTATGTGGTGGGGTTTGTGACGGTACAGCTGTTAGATAATACGTGTGAATTATTTTGAAATGTCGGTATTTCAATTATATAGAATTGATCTTCGGTATTATGTAAAATTACTAAATTATGTTGTATTGGACAGAGAATGAGATTTACTAGAATATACTCATTAATATATTCTACTTATACCCGATCGATCTTCGCAGATTAATTGATTAAAGTTCTTCTTTTTACGCAGCACATGCACTCCTAAATTTAGAACATAGTATTTGGATATTTTCGGTTTAGATAGATTACCTTTTGCCTCGATCGTTGTACATTTATATTCTCTATAGTCAAATCAAAATATGTACTTTGAACGAAGAAATACTTTGACTGTTTCAGGCTGTGTTATTAATCTAAATAGCAAGAATTTTCTATATTCTTGCATGAAACTGAATGTTATATATCATATTTATTATTTTAGCCTACTATTAGTACTATTTCCGACGGATTTTCATGTGTACGCTTAGTTATTTATAATGTGACGTTGCTGGTAAACATTCTGATGAAGCTTTTGGTGAAATGAGTTATATTTTCTTGTATTTATTTTAATAAATTCCTTTATAGAAAATATTCTTGTTATAGGGAGATTATAATACAGTACTGTAAAGTTATAAAATATATAGTAGCAAATTTAACCATGTGATATTTCGTAATCCCAAAATCAATAATGGTACAAGCACGTATATAATCCTTTAGTGCGCTAAGTAGTTTCTATTCTTGAAAAACAAACAAGTGAAAATATATGTACTTAACTCGGAGGAACGAACATATTTATATCCCTGTTCTTATTTGCTTTATAACTAACCACTTATATGTGTGTTTGTATGTATGAAAGCATATGTATAAAGTTGTTGGATTCCATTCATTCGACAACACGCAGGACACGTTGCAGCCAATAAATGTGTTTTGACGGTTAGACTGGACGTTACTTTATCGCTATCTATTGAACAAACGGCAATTATTAATTCTAGCAAATCTACCCAGGTACGATGGAAGCATAGAGTGGGGAAATGTGTAAATGGACTTGATGGACTTGATGTGTAAATGGACTTGATAGATTACTGGGTGATGTCTTAGAGAAATCACATTATTGTTAGCCTTCATCGGATTACTGATGAAATCTCCCTTGTCGAAAATTCGAAGTCACTAGAATACTATACTTGTAAAAGAATAATACATATCTATACATAAATGCATATAAACAAACACACACACATATTATAAGTATATAGATATGCATATACATTATCCATATGTAGGCACATGCTTGTATACATACCCATGTATGTATGTTTTCGCACGCGCGCCAAATTGTTAGATATAAATGTGAAAAATAATTATGTGTATATGTAAATAATTTGATAATGCATTATATCATACATTACATTGCTGTTGATAGTGGAATTTTCAGATTCTTCTATGAACCTCTTGAGAATTAAACATATCTATGCAAATGATGTAAGCTATGTAGCTATATATCTACAAATCATAAACTTTAAGAGACGTTGAACATATGGTAAAATATTCAAAGTATAAAATATCTTAATAATAATAATATTCAATTCATAATTTACCAAATGTCCCGTGTGAAATTGTTTTTATAATTATGTTATTGAAACGATAATATAGACAGCATAATTAGGTACCAATTGGGCCACATAAGAAGTATTTGAAGTGATTGTATGTACAACGATATTAGAAAGTCTTCATTGTGTACTAAAGTTTATATCACATGATCGGTTTTGCTTGCCAATTTACGCATTATTATACAATTCACTCCACGTATATTCATTTTGGTTCAGCACAGTGAGTCCTACAAAAGTGAATTGAAACACACTTTTATGTTTGTGACCAGTCATTATGTAGTTAAGTAGACTTTGCAGCGGTACTCTCACAGGAGAACAAGACAAACGTTCAAATTTAACAATACTGACAGCTTACAAGAATTGCAGGTGTGCTCAAAGAATTTAACTACTCCCAGACTTCAAAATTAGATATTTCTTTTACTGTTCCCAACAAAGATTTTTCCTTTTGTCTCTTCACTTACGCATATGCATAAAGAGAAATGAGTGTGCTAACAGACGCATGCGCAGAAGTTTGCAAAATAACAAATGAATACACATTCATCAGCACAGATTCTCAAAGGCGTACGAGTGGCTGTGTGGTAAGAAGCTTGCTTCCCAACCACATGGTGCCAGGTTCATTCCCACTGCGTGGCACCTTAGGTAGGTGTCTTCTACTATAGCCTCGGACCGACCAAAGTCTTGTGGGTGGATTTGGTAGACAGAGCACATACACACACACATATATATATGTGCGTCTGTGTGTGTACCTGTGTGTTTGTGTCTGTATTTGTCCCCCCCCCCACCGTCATCACTTGACAACTGATGTTGTGTTTATGTACACGTAACTTAGCGGTTCGGAAGAAACGACCGATAAAATAAGCCCTGGGTCGATTTTTTTCTACTAAAGGTAGTGCTCCAGCATGGCTGCAGTCAAATGACTGAAACAATTAAAAGAGAAGAATTTATTGACATATAGGTTCATGCACAAATACAGTCGTTTATGTGTGTATATATACCATTGTGCATGTTTATGAATATTATAAAGAAATACTTCCTGTAACGAGCATCCATTAACATTTTTATTCCGCAATATGGCCTCACCTCAGAAAACGACTGCAGGCAATTTGTAGTTGTTTGTTGTACTAACCTCAGGATTCATTTCTTGCTGCTAAGCATAAACTTTTGACCAGAATGAGATTAAATTTACATTTAGTTTTCACCCACTATGTGCTTCAAATGATGTAATCACAAGATGAAATGAAAGATATGTAAATCTCTCAAGTTGTTTCAGTTGAATCCTATTTTGCGTTTAAATAGCATAAACAATACAGTTTTATTAGAGGATTCTTTTACCTCCGAAGTTTAACTACTCATCCTATAAATTTACCATGTTAATCTCCTTTGCTTTATTGGGTAGGAGGAGAATAACAAGACATAGCAACATGCTTCCTATTATCATGGCTCCGATTTCGGTTATACTCTGTGTTACTTATCTGTCTCTGCATTTTCCCTACTACTACGTGGCATCCGCTGTTCGTTTGGTTACTTCCTCGTGCCAAAACATTTCAGCAAAGTAACGGATAGAATAAGTACCAGGCTTCAAGTGAAATCAGTACTGGAGTTCGATTACAATACTTCAGAGCGGTGGCCCAATAGGGCTGCAGTCTAGTGACGGAAACAAATGGTGAAAGGAAATTTTAAATAAACAATAAGTGTTAACTAAACTTTTTCATTTCGCTATTGCACTTTTTAGGAATATCTGCTCCCGCTAAAAGAGATGTCGATCATGCTTTTTTTTTATTGGAAACGGAATATAAACATACACACAAGTGTGTGTGTGTGTGTGTGTGTGTG
>NC_068999.1:51106101-51106664 GCF_001194135.2 Octopus bimaculoides
TATATATATATATATATATATATATATATATATATATATATGTGTGTGTGTGTGTGTGTGTGTGTGTGTGTGTCTATTCGAAGACCCATCTTGATAAGTTTATATATTTATATCTGCAGTGTGCAAGAAGGTAATGCTTTCTTAGCAGTATGACATATATTGATCACGAAGATGGCGTGTCCACAAATCATACATGCAACGTATCGGTGTAACTGAGATATTGCTTCAGAAGATATATAGTAGAACATGCAAACTGTAATATGACAGAGCATATATGCACTCACACAGATAGACACACACGCACATACATACATACATACTTACATAACTTATTGTTTCTTCTCTGTGGTAGCAATTGTACATTCACTGACGTCACACAGAGAGCAACTAACAAAACTTACTCATAATAATTTTAATAATAATAATAATAATAATAATAATAATAATAATAATAATAATAATAATAATAATAATAATAATAATAACAATAATAATAATAATAGCAGCAGCAATGAAAACAACCTCAATAATAAGAATAATTTGTACAAATTTTCTAAATATGC
>NC_068999.1:51107346-51112271 GCF_001194135.2 Octopus bimaculoides
TCTAATAAGAGTAAGAGTCGGTAAGGTAAAACATGAGCTTTTAGTTTCGAACTCGACATACTCAGTGGAAGATTGGTTTTTCACAATTATCTCCGCAAAAATTATGAATTTCCTCGAACGACTATTAATAGTATTAATTTGATACAACCTTTGCAAAGATTTCAGACCCCTTCAATTATTCATTCAGAAATCATTTTATCTATTGCATTTCATTTTAATACATCGACAATTAAATTAAATGATACCTATTTTAAATGGCGAGATGCTTTCAGTTGCAAGGTGTAGAGTTATTGTTTCAGATGTAAGCTTTAAATTTATTCACATTCCGATTGTATTTTAGGACTAGAGTGAATATATCACTTTGAATAGTCATTATCATCAAGAAATACTATCCTGGAAACGAATATGAATTTCTGTTAGTGAAATAAACGTATTGTATAAAAATCATTTTGTAGAACAATTAGCCTTCATTGAAGTGCGGCACAATGAAATTCAAGTACAAACCTTATGGAGGAAAGTTTGATAAAAGAACATCCAAGGCAAAATATTTCGGCCGTAAACATTCATGTAGATGTAGACAATATTGTTTGTAGCTATTGATTGAGTACTCCGATCCAGCAGCTTCCTACATTGAAATGTAATACTAATGCTTCTATTATTCTTTCTACTGATGCTTTTACTCATACTTGCTTGAACTGCAGTCTCTGGATAGAGAAGTTATTGCGAAATTATTGATTCCTTCAAAAACGATCACCACCATTGTTTTTGTTTTTTTTATAATGGTAGCCGAGAAGTAAATCCTTAAGGAAATATATATTATCTCTTATGGTACAAAGTGTGTGCAACCATTTAAATTTGACCCTGCAATACCTATAAAAAATAAGCAATACATACAAGGTAATTTTGAACTCAGATTGTGAAATCCAGAGGAAATGCTACTAATCATTTTGTCCGGCGTGCAATTAAATCTCCCAATTCACTGTCTTCATTTTAACAGCTACCTTTGTCAAGTAGCAATCATATTTGTGAGCAAAGACATCCAGTATTTAATTGATTGTATCATAAATAAAAGCTATAAATTAAGCGTTGTGTTAATTTTCATCCGAAAATGACAAGTATAGCAAAAATATTCTCTGATGTCAAACGCGTGTTTACAAAAATTCTAAATAAAACACCGTAAAAATGAAGAAACGCATATATCGTGATTTCGCTTTAAATTATAATACCAATGTCATAATATCACACAGCTTTATTTCTGTTAACAAATTTGTTGATATCACGAGCGTATATGAGATTTTTTTTTTTTTATAGAGACCAATAATTTCTGTAAGAGTATTGTAACTGTATTAAAAGAAATATATTTTTGTATTGTTAATAATTTGATAGTGACAGAGTGTTGTAAATTGTGAATATGATGTCGGAACAATATAGTTTGACATATTCTAACACCATTCAAACAACTCGAAGATTCAGTAAAATTTCCAATGATAAATGGTTCAACGTACGTATTGAGAAAATATTACGCTAACGCTTGTTATTATTGTGAAATATGTGATATGAAGTTTAACTATGAAGTTTAACACGAACATAGATTTTAGGCTCTGGATATTCAACATATGAGCAATGAATATTGTAATCTCTCTCTCTCTCTCTCTCTGTCTCTCTCTCTCTCTCTCTCTCTCTCTCTCTCTCTCACTCTCTCTCTCACTCTACTTCTTTTTCCCCTTCCTCTCTCAATCGATCTCCTTAACTGCATGTCTCTACATCTTTCTATGTTTATCTGTTTTTGTCTGTGTATATGTCTTTGTATGTGTGTGTCTTTTTATCTGTCCGTCCCCGCTCTATCTTTGTCTCTCCTTTCTCTTTTATTCTCCGAGAAGCATGTACACACACACACACATATATACACACTTACTGTATTCATACGACCACTCTAAATCGGTCATGAAAATGGTAAACATATTGACAGCTCAATTCAGAAAGAAAGTAAAGAATGCCATTTTCTCTACTTTATGCATTTTCAATAGATTATCAAACATAAATGTTCATAGTGTCTGCACTGTACATATTACGTAGATATAGCAAAATTGCTGAACTCACACACTCAAAAACGTTTTTATTTCGGTGCAGTCAGACATGTTTCCACATTAAATGCTTCATACCATCATTGTTGAACTCAAGTGAACTTTGTAGAAAATCCGTCATGACATGTAACTAATAAATTCCAACAATTTCCATGTTCTCTTGAAAAGAACATCGACTTTTCCTTCAGTATATTATAGCATACATGTTTCAAGTTACATTTGGTATTAAGTTTATTCACTTAATTTACGTGTATTTATTACAGTGTCAATATGTGTTTTGTATAACAGAACGTCCCATTTTTATTTGAAATACAGATATCAATCCTAGAACAAAAGTTCTGATACCTTTAATTAATAAAATCAACATCTTCTGCTTTTTTTTCTTTCACATGTTTCAGTCACTGAACTGCGGCCATACTGGGGTACGACCTTGAAGGATTTTGCCGAAAAATTCGACTGCAGTAATCATTTTTTAAGTCTGGTAATCATTTTATCTATATATGTGCGTGTGACTGTCTGTATGTTTGGGTATGTTTTTCTAGCTCACAAATACGCTCACCAGTCACTGGTCAGACTGGAGCTCTAGTAGAAGACACTTGTCAAATATGCCCCGTGAAAGGATTGAATTGGAAACGACGTGGCTACAAAGCAAGTTGCTAATCACACTATGATGATTGAAGAAAATTAAATTAAAATACTAAGGAAATTATATATAAAATTATCTTTCTCTTTAAGAATGATGCATATTATATTTTTTTTTTAATTAATTACAGACTCTGCCTTGTATCAATAGATTCCTAATGAAGAAATATCAAAAGTCAAGTGAAAAGATTAAACATTCCAGGGTCGTAAGGAATAATTAGGAAATGACTTAGCAATAACGAAAAATTCATTTCGGAAAATAATGTTTAAGGAAGCTCACTATCGCAATATACAATTTAATTTATATTTTTACAATAAATGTAATAAATAATTTTTGCTGATCAATAAATACAAACAGTTGCTTTGTATATTTGTCTGGAGAGATAAATCACCTGGCCACTATTTATATATATGATAATGTAATTTCAATGAAATAGATACATATCTAGAAAGGCAAATGTACTTGATAATTTAATTGTATTTACGGTTGAGTAACAAACTTCATTAGTGACTAATATATAATTCCAATAGATGCTTCAGTTGAATTACTTTATGAGATAAATTACAAAAGAAGCAGATGCCAGGGGAGTAGAATTTTTAATTATACCTTACAAATGAGAAATAGTAAATACAAATGAAATCTTGGTTCTCTAAATATGCTATGATTTCTAAAAAATCGGTCGCTGTTTATTCACATATATCTACTGAACTCTATCTTACTAATTATCTACACGAGTTTTATTTTTGTTATCTTAAATATTTTCTTATGTACGTAATTCTTTTCTCAAAACATGCAGTAAACGATGTAATCTAAATAACGAGAGAAATCAATATAATTGTGATTATTGTCGTAGTTTATTATTATTGGCTATTATGTTAAATGAAACATATGACGGTTGCTTATTCCTAGATTGTAGTGCTTCGCATAATTATGGGATAGATTATAAAGCCTACATCTTTAACACTATAATATACTGCTTAATAAGACAGCGAACTGATAGATATATGCGGCATATAACGTGTAGCGTCCGCACAACGTCGATTTTGGTGGATACAGTGAGCTAAGGTGCAGCACGAACATTTGATCACTAAAAACAAATCATTTGTGCAGGTAGTTCAGCAAAAGCTGAATGCACATTCATCATCTTTGACAGGAGTCCATCATATCATATCATGTATATATATATATATATATTTGTGTGTGTGTGTGTGTGTGTGTGTGTGTGTGTTTGTGTGTGTGTGTGTGTGTTTGTGTGTGCATGTGTGTGTTTCAATGAATATGTATATGTATATATATATATATATATATATATATATTTATGTGTGTGCGTGTGTGTGTGTGTGTGTGTATGTGTGTGTATGTATATGCTCATATATATGTATCATCATTATTAAATTTTACTCCTCAGCGTCCTCGATTTTACTTGCTTCGGGTAATTGTTTGAGAGCTGTCTGCATATTGTTGTCAAAGGCCACGCAGGGTCTCTTTCCAGGATACTCACCACTCAATTTCCGATCTAGAGCAGCAGTGTTTTAACAAGTTCTACCCTCATGTCATTTCCAATTTCTCTGATATATTTCTCAACTTTGGCTGTCAGTGCTCCCAATGCCCGTACAACTACTGGGTTGACAGTTTCTCTCTTCAGACTCCATTTTCCCACCGTTTTTAACAATTTCGTTTATTAGTACTTTATAATTTTCCATCTTTTCCAGCTCCTTGTCATCTACGCATGTGACACCACATATGTTAATATCTATAGCTTTCGTATCTTTCTTTCTCATCCACTACAACAATGTCTGGTCTCCGAGCATAAATTAGAGACTCACATTTGATATCATGATATTTTATAAACGTTATTCTCTGAATAAGGGTCGTTTAAGGATGTTGAATGAAACACCCACGTTTCCAGAGGTGAATCATTCAAACTCCAAAGACTTCTTCTCAACACATGGCAATGATGCTCCGCAAATACTTCTGCTCGTGATCAGAGATGCACTTATCGTCAGCCACTTCTTTCAAATTTCCAGATCGCTGAAGTTGTGAATGCGAACTATGACTACTTATCTTTAAGTAATATAGTGCATAGCCAAACTCGTATAGAATAGGTATAACTCCAACCAAATGTGCAGAGTATGGCTTTCTTTCTTTTGTTCACTCACCTATATATATATATATATATATATATATATATATATATA
>NC_068999.1:51112401-51115557 GCF_001194135.2 Octopus bimaculoides
TATATATATATATATATATATATATATATATATATATATATATATATATATATACAAACAGAGTTTCCACAAAGTCATTACACAAATAGAGGTCTGCATCATTAAGACAACATTAATAAATCTATTAATAAAAGTATCAATATCATTAAAACTTTTATAATGAAATGTTAATATGAAAGAAAAATTTAATTGCTACCTTCTCTAAGTATTTTGTAATGAGTTTTTGAAGTTGTCTAAAGATTTTGTGGATACCCTGTACATATATACCTATAGTATATGCATATACTTGTATACACAAACACACACACTTGCACACACACGGAAGCACGTATTTACGCAGGCACACACACACTGAGACATAAAGAGACGGACAGACAAAGTAGAGGGAGGGCGTTTCTGTCAAGGTATTGTAATATACTCCATTATCAGCATATACTTACACACATCAGGAAAAGATTGAATAGACACTACCAAAAAGATCACTAAATCTACGTAACAGTGCAATGTTAATTTGAAAAACCATAGAATTAAAAAAACTGTAGCGCATCTTACAAAATATATGGCAGATGAACAGTACAAAAAATCTATTGCAACGATAACTACCAGCAAATTAGTAAATTGTACAATAAAATTCAGAAAGAGAAGAATATACACGCTCCCCTGTGGTTGAATGAAAAATCGAGTGAAAACCTGTAAAAGAGAAATCAAATCTAAAGTAAAAGAGAAGCAAATGCCAACATTAACATATTGATTAATGGTCACAGATTTAAACAATAGCGCTAGACGGTTATTGATCGGTGAATTTGTACTTTTGTCTCCAAACTTAAAATTGATGACACATTAAACGAATAACGTTTATATGTACATTTATATATATATATACATTTATATATGAATACATACATATATATATACGTATGTATACGTCAATATGTGTTTATGTATGTATACAATTTATATATTGATATACGTACACATTCCTATTGTATGTGTCTATATTTATATATATATATGTGTTTATATATATATATATATATGTGTGTGTGTGTGTGTGTGTATGTATGTATATATATATATAGAGAGAGAGATAGATATAGATATAGATTGATATAAATATATATATATTCATATACACACTAATTCCTAAATATCTATGTTCATATTTTTATGTCATGGCTATTTGTATACACAAACACACACACACACTCATATGGATGCATCTTTCTATCTACAAATATTTATGCTTACATACCTGGAGACATATACTCACGCGAATGTGTGAGCTTACATACATACATACACACATACATCTCTGCACATGTATGTTTGTGTGTGTGTGTGTGTGTGTATATATATATATATATATATATATATATATATATATACATACAGCGCCTCAGTCAGTATGGTAGAAAGTACTGTAAAGTAGAGATTCCATTTATTTAATTGGATATTCTGATCTCTTCGCCATTTTACATGTCTAGGAACGTATTTTTCGACTGTTTTTTTTCTGTTGAGGCATGTTTAATGTATTTTGTTATGTATTCTTGTATATGTCTCCATGGTTTACATATACATCTTTATTCTTCAGTTTTGCATTTCTCTTATATTATTAGTATATCTGTGTATACCTGAGTACTCGCATGTGTAAGCCAAGAAAGCAAAAATATATTTAATACAATTGAAAACGAACACAAATAAGTTCTTTGTGTCTAAGAAAGCGCACTGAGCATATGTCTATATGGCAACTAGTTATAAGTATTTATGGAAGCATAAATAAATAAATGCAACAACCTTATTGAACACAAACATGCAAAGAACGAACCGCCCACACATATGTAAAAATAATATATATATGAGTATGTATGTGAGTGTGTGTCTGTGTATATGTGTGTCTGGATATATATATATATATATATATATATATATATATATATATATATATATATATATATATATAAATATACATATACATATACACTCATAAATTTTTTACATATATGTTACACATACACACGCACTTACATACCGTTAGAATCACACATACAAACATACGTCAGCGTGTGTAAAACATATATTCATTGAAATATGTGTGTGTGTATATATATCTGAATTAAAGTGTGCGCGTATACATGTTTTCTTTTTAATTTAATTCCCTCTTCATAATTGATGGCGTTACATTTTCTGATCCTCTATTTCTTCTCTCATTCCCTCATTCTCTCATTCTTTCTCTGTTTTATTTCCCGTCTTGTTTTCTCATTGTCTCTGCTTCTCTTTCGTTAGAGTTTTTCTTCATTGTTTTGTTGATGTTTTTCCTCCATTTTCTTCCCTCTTTTTTTTTTTTTTTTTTGTGAGGGGTGCATACATATATATTCGTCTTGATTCTACTGTTAATCATTTATAATGTTTTCGATTGCTTTGATTATTTTCCTCCTTTAGAATTCCCTTCATTTCCAAGTATTTGTTTTTCATGTTTTCATATTGTATCTTCATTAATAATTTAAGTAATTGATGCAGCGTACGACATTCCAATCACTGTGACTAAAATAGCTACAAAACCACCGCTACTGATGTTGCGGGCGCTATTACATTCTTCTTACTAGTACAGTTATAATTAATTATTTCTAAAATGAGCACGTAGGCAACTATTTTGGAACATGGATGAATTCGATCGCAGCACTTGATTGTGTAATATTTTATCAACCAAATGAGATGAATAGCTAATATTACATAAGTAGGAGTAAATTCAGAAAGAAGGCTATGTTCATTATTTACGTTATTTACATTTGACGGATATTTGTTCTCATCTTGTTTGTCGTTAACGCAACGTTTCGGCTGATATACCCTCCAGCCTTCATCAAGTGTTTTGTGGAAATTTCGAACCTGGGTTCTCATTCCTAAGGTAGTTTCGATGTTGTTGTTGTTGTTATTATTATTATTATTATTATTATTATTATTATTATTATTATTATTATTATTATTATTATTATTATTATTATTATTATTATTCAGGTAATAATAATAATAATAATAATAATAATAATAATAATAGGATTTTTAATTGCTGCACAAGACCAAAGCCTCCCCACCAGAAATTACCAAAAACACATAATGAAAAGAAATATAACAAGTAACTGTAGAATATGTGGAGATCGA
>NC_068999.1:51115971-51118401 GCF_001194135.2 Octopus bimaculoides
CTCTAAAAGAAATGGAAAAACTTTCAAAATACAAAGACCTGGAAATAGAGATAACTCGAATGTGGAATCTAAAAACAGAAACAATTCCTATCATAGTAGGTGCCTTAGGTATAATAAAAAAATATTCAGACAAATACATAACAAAAACACCAGGACTTACAAATATATATAACATACAGAAAATTGCACTACTGGGTACTGCACACATTCTACGCAAAACACTTTCAATACAGTAAACATAAGAGCACCACAGCAAACCACAGCACATACCCAAGGCGCACAGAGCTGCGCTCGGTAGTGAAGTGAAAGTACGTTATAAAAATAAAACTACTGAATAATAATAATAATAATAATAATAACAAAACTTGCTGGGCAAACGGAAGAACCGGAAATTTATAATGCATTGCATACTTTATAATGGGGGTAGTGAAGAAAATAAACGACAATAAGTTAGAAGGGGCTTTCTGGCGCACCGAGAAATACAAGCTAAGCCTATGAGACATACGAGATCGTGATTGCAATGCATTTACAGGATATATATTGGCTGGCAGTGCTACTGATGAGTGCAATATGCAAGCTACAAAGTATATAGGACACCGCCACTGAAAAAAAACATGTCTCGCCTGCTCTAGTGATGGAGAATTATTGCATGTGTACACTACACACTATTCGCCTGCTTGTTGGCCTATACTGAATACGGGGTGCATATTTTTCGGGTTGTACAACGGGCCCAAAGTGAATATTTTTTCCAATGCCTCCTCGTAACACAAATGCGTCAGTATATTGTACCATATGGATCTGTGTTCCTTATATGAAGTCAAAGCCTTTACTTTTCACATATACTCTTTTCCCTTCAAAAGTGATTTAAACTTTATAAATTTAATGAAGAATATCAGGTGTCATAACGGTGGTTGGGTGACCTTCCGATCGTCATTCGTAGATTCATAGCAGAAAGAAAGTACATTCTGTGCGGATATGAGCACAGAATATCCGCATTGGTAGACGAACCGTAGCATGTTAGCAAAACTCACCTCAGATTTTGACAGCAGCATCTGCTGTATCATTCCAAGAACACGTACGCGTTGATCGACGCGACATTGCATAAATATTCAGAAATGATCGACGGTTTCGAAGTGACGGAAGTTCCGTAACACTCTGCGATGATTTTCAGACGAATGACGTTGTGCACTTGCTGTGCGACTAAGGGACATGCACTTCAACTCTATAGACTTTACTATTAGTCGACATAAATAACCGATGATGATGATGACGACGACAATTGCATGTTGGTGTTTCCTTTAAAAGTGCTTTATAATCACATCTTCATGAATCGATATTTTTAAAGCGAAAGATAGCATAGAAAATATATTCACTAAAATTAGAAAGCGGTTACGTCTAGTGGATAAAAAGTTCTCTTTCGAAATAGTATAACCGTGTTCTCTTCTTGTAAAGAATTTACACGAATCCATTTAGGTGTTTTCTATAGCATATATTCTGAAAGAAAGTAGAAAATATGAATACAGCTTTAGTAGGAAAGTACTGAAGTAAACGGTTCCATATTTAGGTCTGGTTCACGGCGTTTTTTGCACACATAAATACATAAATACATACACATATACAGGCTAAATATGCAGGTATGTATATGTGTATATGTGTGTTTGTGTGCATATATATGTATATATATATATATATATGCATATATATACATGTATATATACATATATACTTATATATATGTATATACATATGCTATATGTGTGTATATATGTATTCACGCACATACACAGAGCTACATCCCCACACACTACATAGACACATATCTCTACACGTTAACGCCTACGCGCAAGACAAACATATTTAATGCATACTCACAAGCATATATGAACGAATGTCTGTATGTATGTGTGTGTGTAGGCATGAACATATACACACATACATTCTTATATATACATATATGCATATATACATACATACATATATATATATATATATATATATATATATATATATATATATATATATATAGTATATATTGTATTTCACATATATATGTATTTATATATATATGTACACACAAACACACAAACACACATATTTCTATGTATGTATACGTATACACCCAATACATCTATTTGGATTGATATGTTAACTGCTGTGATAAAAGGAGCATAAAATATAAAAGAACAACAAACGTTCTCCTTTCTGAAGAGCCTATGTGTCTAGTTGACGTCTGCTTGCTCTTTTCAGTTCAAGCTATAAATATATGCAAGCCTCTAATGATAGAGCTCAAAGTAATGAATTTGTGGCTTGTGCATTCTGATCGATCATACGCACTCTCACGCTCACTTTCGTTCAGCACACACACACACACACACATACACACACACACACACACACACACACACACACACACACACACACACACACACA
>NC_068999.1:51118854-51119499 GCF_001194135.2 Octopus bimaculoides
ATATATATATATATATATATATATATATATATAATACACACATATAAACACATATATGTATGCATGTATTAATATAAATAAGTAGCTATATATATACATACACACAAACACACAGACACACATATGCGTGTGTCTGTATGTATGTGTGTGCGCGCACGCACAAACACAAACACGCTTTGTTCCTATTAAACTAGCACCATTTTTCTCACAGAACATACTGTCGTAAAAAATTCCCCCAGAATCTTTGAACCCCACTCAAACGTCATCTCCCCCCCCCCTTATTTCCAGACGATATACATGAGTTATATGTGCCACTACTTTAATTATTCGTCTATCGATTACAAAATGTACGGAATTGAATAATCTATATCTAGTTACTATTGAAACACTCCTTATTCTATCATGAATACTTACTTTTATCATCTTTAGAGCGTCCATCTATTTCTTTTTTAACTGTTTTTTGTGTATATTTAAAGATGAGATGCCATAACTTTAATTACATACGTGTGGGTCTATGTATGTAAGTGTGTATGAATATATATGTGTTTATATGTGTATACATATATACGTATATACATATACTTATGCGTCTATGAATATGTATATATACATATGCATATAAGTATTTAGTCATATATATATATA
>NC_068999.1:51119664-51121062 GCF_001194135.2 Octopus bimaculoides
ATATATACATATAAGTATGTATTTATGTTTTTATATATATGGTTTTTATTCAGAAATATATATGTATATATACATATGCATATAAGTATTTAGTCATATATATATATATATATATATATATATATATATATACATGCATTTATGCACATAAACATACAGTTCCATATACATGGATGTATACGCACTACGCGCGCTCACACACACGCACACAACAAATGCGCGCGTGCGTGTGTGTGTTAATGCGTGCGCAAACATTTATGAGGAAATGGTAAACAGTAACTTTTGATTTGAAGTTTTGGTTCATCGTATATTCGTCACTAAACTACCGTGGCTATAATAAAAAGATACCATTGCAGAAATATCGAATTCCATAATCTTTTTAAAAATGACTAAATGTCTGACAAATGTAATCTTGTATATGTGGGAAAGAGAACCATTTTTGAGCTCTACTTTACTTCACTTCACATTAAATCTTACAACTTTAATTGTCGTAAAATCAGCCTTTCTAATGCCATTAATTATTCGATACTTCGACACAAATCTACGTTTTCTCCTTGATTTCTTTCATTTTTAATTTAATTTTCTTATTCATAGCAATCTATTATCGAATGCATTTGGGATCTGTAAATTTGATCAACGTCAGGTCGTATATGTTATTGCATAGACCTAGCACGTCATTGGTGACAAATTTTTGTCATGGGAATTTTGAATCTGACTCATGAAGTGGGTCCTTGATTAACGTCTGTCAAGATTATATATTCTGGAAATACGAGGGATATACGGGTGCTGCGCATGTTGGCCACAAATACTACTTAAGACTCTATACTGCCATATTTGTCCAGCTTGAATCATATACGCGGGGCCCTTTGCCTATACATCCTGCATAAATCAAAATTGAGTGTCACCAAAGGCAGGTTATGGTCACTTAAATACGTGAGTTGTATGTATGTATTATTAATCATTGAGTGATCGCGTACATTGTGTTCTTCCCTGTAAGCCAATTAAGCTATTTAGGAAGCGTATTTTGGGTAATGCACGTCTAGCTGGTGGTAAGCCTTAGACGAAATACTATACAGAGAAATTTGAGATCTGGAACTATTTAGGAAATCATGGAATGAAATTGAAACTCCAGTGTTTTAGATTTCATATGTCTAAAATTATATATATATATAAAATTTGTCCGCAGACTCCATGATTAATCGCTGACCAAACACCATTCAATTTTTTTTCTCCGTGTTTTTCTCCTTGTTTTCTTCGTATTCTTTCTGTTGAAGAGCGTAGCTCGAAACGTTGAAGACTTTCTGTATTCCCGAGCGTCAAACTAATACATCCTTTTGTTGTTTACACCACCTGTCTTCGTCTGTTGTTGTTTTTTTTTTCGACATTCTCCCATATATA
>NC_068999.1:51121123-51129466 GCF_001194135.2 Octopus bimaculoides
TATATATATATATATATATGTATATATATATATATATATATACATATACATATACATATATATATATGCATATATATAGTCATAGCTAGCTAGCTAGATAGAGAGATACATACATACATAGATCATATATATATGTATACATATATGTGTTTGTGTGTGTGTGTATGTGTGACCGTGCGTTTGTGTATGAAGTGGGGTGAGTATAAAGGAAGCAAGTATGTACGCACAAAATAGATATGAAAATGGACAGTTACAAGAATCTAATTTACATAAATGGATAGATACAAGATGCAAAGATAGATAGGAAGAATATACGGATGTATGGGTTGATAGATAAATAGGATTTACATGAATATAAATGCAAAACATTAAACTGTACTTAAAAATGAAAGGAAAAAAAGTTAACATTTATAAATTTGCTTAATGCAACATTAGATTGAAATCGATGACATGAATAAGAAAATTAATCATATGACATGTAGAAAAATCTATTGTTAAACAGTGTAAGAAAATGCAGTGAAATATTATTTCATTTTTGTTTGTTCCTGCATTTGAAAAGTGATGCAAAAAAATATATGTTCACTGAAGTCCAAAATATTCTATGAAATACTTGTGTTTGTATATTTGTGTAGAAATCTATCCGTTGAATTCATTTACGGTGGTAACGTAAACAAGCAGATTTAATAGGCAATAAATTCAACCGAAATATTTCTTCAAATGATATTTTCACAAAAAAAAATAACTTTCGCTGTAGAATGTATGGTACGTTACAAATGAAAAATATACAGAAAGTCCATCCTCTCTTGGATAACTTTTTTTGTTTTTATAGTTATATTTATAAAAGCAAAAAACATTTTAAAAAAATTATTCTATTGAAAATAAGAAGCGTCCTCGTTTTATGAATCTACCATTGCACTATTTCCCCTTCTTTCTACAGATTCCTGCATATGTATGTGTATATTTATATGTATAGATACACACACACATAAATATGCATATATATATGCACATATTTGCATGTATGTTTCTGTGTGTTTGTATGTAGGTGTATGTGTATGCACAATTCCAGCATGTAGTTATCTTTACGAAATACAACGATGAAATTAAACGTGTAAAACATCTATTTGTATATATGCATATATATGTCTAATTTTGTATATATATATATATATATATATATATATATATATATATATATATATATATATATATACAGATAGATAGATAGATAGATTTATGCATATACATACAATATATATGTGTGTGTGCACGCATGCATGTATGTATGCATGTATGTATGCATGTATGTATATATGTATATATCCAAATGGTTACCCTGTAATCTTCAATGTATTTTCAAAAGGATTAATCTAGAATTTAACCTACTCGTATTTCAATAGAAACCAAGCTAACAAATCTCTTCACTATCATTAAATATATAATTTCATGCTTAGACTGACGCCATCCTGTCTTCCTCTAAAACGATTGGTTTCTATATTCTATATCCATATCAAAAATAGCATTAAGTTTTCCATATTCGTGTAGCGCACCATTAAATTAACTTCATATAGAATATGAAATCGAAATCTGTTCCAGTGATGTGCTACTTGTCACTTCTATATAACAAGTTACAAAATGATATTTCATCCTGTCACAAATGGTTTTACGTTGTTGTTGAAAAAAACTCTTATTTTGCTCAAGTAAAACAAATTTGATTATATCGCAAAATTTTTGATGAATCGACAAATTTGCATTTGATAAATTTACAAATATGACAACACAAAATAGACAGAGCTTAATATCAGATAGACTTTCTTCCAGGAGTTATAAGCTTTACTTTCGAAAGTAATTTTTTTTAAATTCTCTCAATCGGAGTCACTGTAAATATTAAGTGTTCTACGCATAATTTGTTAAATGCCTGACAAAATTCATAGGGCGTATTATAAAATTACTGTTTGGTTTAATTTTACTAAATAAAAATATTCAGCTGTATGTGTGTACTACGTATTATTTAAACTAAACAAGAAACGAAATTACATTTTTTCCTGACACAAAGAGCTACATGTTCTTGTTTAAATACCCGTTTTGTGCGTGTGAAGAAAACCTGTTTTTTTTTTCAAAATTTGTAATCTAATCTAAAGATATAGGTTTCCGCCGCTGTCCGGAAAGGATCGATGGACCACGCCTTCGCGGTCCGTATTCGTACTGAAAATCGAGATCGAATATTACTCCATAATATAGAAAGAGCCTAACGTCGCATTTGTTTCCTTCTAAGATTTATCTATTGCATATAAAGATAAAATCGTTTCAGTTTGACCCAATAAAAGTCACATTTCACAACTTATATGTGAATTACCAGATAGGGTTCATAAGGTGGAATATGAAACTACAGTGTTGTTAAATTTCACCGGATCAAAGAACTCAATTCAAATTAGAGTTTATAGGATATTGTAATTACAATAAGACAATGGTATTACTGATGCAACTCAAGTCTTACTTTCTTAGCTAGGGAATTCGTACATCGTTTTGACTCAACGAAGCATATCTTCATCGGCAGCATTTGTCAGGCAAGTTACGAGAAGTAAGAAATGCGCGTTATTTATCAGGATAATGTAAGAAATGCTTGCTGAAATCTCTTGGAATGTGAAGTGTGTTGTTGCAGCTAGGTTACCTGTAAGCTCTTTATCTTTATACGAAAGTATATAATTTTCTTGGAAGATAGTCTATACATTTTTTGGTGGGTACGTATATTCATAAACATATATGTGTTGATATTCGTACGTACGTAACTTCACTATCAGACACATTTTCCACGTGAACATAAAAATGCTCTACATATTTATTTCTTTATTGGCCACAGGGTGCTAAACATAGAGAGAACAAACAAGGACAGACAAAGCGATTAAGTCGATTTCATCGACCTCAGTGCATGACTGGTACTTATTTAATCGACCCCGAAAGGATGAAAAGCAAAGTCGACTTCGACGGAATTTGAACTCAGAACGTAACGGCAGACGTAATACCGCTAAGGATTTCGCTCGGCGTGCTAACGATTCTGCCAGCTCGCCGCCCTAAAAACGCTCTACATATGCGATACCTCACAGTCACTCCACTATTTCGAACACTCATAACATCGGGAGCGTAGAGTCATACTCAGTTTGGTGCTCACAACATAGTATATAATCTCAGAGAAACTGGTCAGTGTAGATCTGGAGTGTTGTATCTGGTTGTAGGTAGGTATAGTCAATTATCTGGTTAAATGTGTAAGGATAGAGACAACTAAACGATATGAATGATAGAAGTGCTGGTGACGTAGCTATATTTGAATGTGATGACCGACCAAGGCCTTGTGAGTGGGCTTGGTAGACGGAAACTGACAGAAGCCCGTCGTATGTGTGCTAAGAGAATAAGTCCTTGGATCGATTTCTTCGACTAAAACCCCATTAAGTCCGTGCTCCAGAATGGTCGCAGCCAAATGACTGAAACAAGTAAAAGAATAAAAGAATACAATCATATAAATGCATGTATCGATAGAAAGAGTGAAAGAGAAGGAGAAAGTAAAAGTGTCAGAAAAAGAAGAGAGAGAGAGAGAGAGAGAGAAAGGAAGTGAGAAAGGAAGAGAGGAAGAAGTTTAACGTAGGTGAGGGATTAGTAGGGAGAGAAATATTCAGTGTAATTCAATTGAACAGAGTCAGTCGTATTATCGTGACAGACATTTCCCCCCTTGATGTGAGTGTATCGAACTTTTGAAAGTTTAACTCACCAGACGATAGATAACTCGACATAGCAAAAACAGTTCAATAATGTATTTAGAAATCGGGTAATATTTCGACCAAACGTTATATAATAATAACCAAATGATTCAATTAGTCTTCTTCAGAGCATTGATCAGCTACGGTGCTGGTAGACTGCTGGTAGCTCTTCAAGCTATTTAAACTAATTACTAAAACTTCAACTGTGCAACCCATCATGTAAAATTTATTCGTTTGCCTTCTGAAAACAAACACAATTTGTCCAGTTTGCCGGTTTTTCTCTTAAATATCTTTATTAATATAAATGGTTTGATATATTTGAAGTATGCCACTGTTAGTGTCCTTGACTAGCGGAAAGTAAGTTGATGTGATGTACGAAGAGATATTGGCTTTGTGGTTGGAGTATATCAGACGTTAGTCGCTCGAAGATGCCAGTTTATATACCGCTTAACGTACATCTCTGTCTATATGAACGTATACAGACATTCACACACACAAATATATACATACATACACATACTTGTATAAACATGTGTGCGTGTCTGTGTGTGTGTGTGTGTGTGTGTGTCTGTGTGTGTGTGTATATATACATATGTATGTATTATGTATGTATGTATTTACGTATGTATGTATGTGTGTGTATATATATATATATATGTATGTGTGTGTGTATATGTGTGTGTGTGTGTGTGTGTGTGTGTGTGTGTGTGTGTGTGTGTGTGTGTGTGTGTGTGTGTGTGTGTGTGTGTGTTTAGACGTAAGCAGACCTCATATTTTTCTACTTGTTGCAACATCCTGTACACTTGAACAGAACTCATTTCTCACACTCATCCCTCTGCACTGGTCATTTTCTTTAACTAGCTCATTATACAACGCACTTACAAAACAACGTTTCTTGAGGTTAGCCAGCGTTGGCGAAAAGTCATCGCTGAATCAAGGATTCCTTTTCAGAACAAAACAATTATTTGCTAGTACCCAATCGCTGATGTATGCAATTTTAAATAAACCAACACGGAGCTCTTTCCCAAGTAATTGAAACAAATGACACACACGTGCTACATACATCCAGGTGAACACTCTTTACTCATTTGCAAACATTTCACCACAGTCACATTCCAGACCAAAAGGGAGGTTCTCCTAGGCTTGATCTACTAACAATAGCAGATTATCATTTTAATCACAACTTGGTATATAAAATATATACACTAAACGTTGTACATAAACACTCATGATAACCCAATAATTTCAGTCATTAGCAGTGCAATTTCAATGTGTGTGTGTGTGTGTGTGTGTGTGTGTAATATATATATATGGGAGGGAGAGAGTGTGTGTATGTGTGTGTGTGTTTGCGTGTGTGTAGAATTATTAACGTTTTATAGTATGAAAAGTAAATGTAGATATGTGTGTATGTGTGTATGTGTACATATGCATTCATATCTACAAATGCATTTCATCATGTATACATATATAAATGTGCATGCGTATGCGTTGTTGCGCGCATTTTATGTGTTACAGACAGATAAAAGAAATAGATATATTAATGTGTAGATGCAAGGTGAAATTGTATCTAGTTGTAAAACGGTGGATACGTAGATAGATGAATAGGACCTACAAGAAAATAAATGAGAAATGTTAAGCTGCACTGTATGAAGAAAGAATATTAATTCCCTTTTATACGATAGTTAATGTAATATTACATTTAAACAGATTATATAAAAAAAATTAACTACATAACACATAGAACATCCATTATCCGTTATTAAATACTGTAAGAATATGGAAGAGATAAAGATTTTATCTATCTTCGTTTCGTCTTTCATCTCTACAGTAAAAAAAATATACATGGTCACTGAATTCAAAAACATTCAATGAGAAATTATAAATCTATGAGATTTTCAGTTGAATACATTTTAGAATAACGTATCGAAACAATGTAGCAATGATGGGCAATAATATAAACCGATGATTTCTGCAAATGGTATGCTTCATAAAAAAGGAACTTTCCACATACAATATAACATTAAATAATTGAATAATATCAAGTAATGTATCCTTTTTACAATTGTCGGATAGCTTTCTATAATATTTATACATACGTAGATACGTATATACATATATGCATATATACATATATGTCTGTGTGTGTGTATGTGTGTATGTGAGTGTGTATGTGTTCAGTGAATAAACTGGAAAGCGACTTTGCTTTGTTATGACAATGGTAGACGTTGACTATAGTAGCTCTTACGCAATATGATGCCCGACATGAAGAAAATATACGAGCTTTTACGAGTTTTAAAAGACTAATTAAAAGATTATATATAAATAAGTGTGTGTGTGTGTGCGTGTACACATATGCATGTGTATGTATGGGTGTGTAGTCGTCTAAGAAACCGTAAGTTATAAAATATATGCATGAGCATATTTTTCATGGAGTGGGTACATGAACCAAAGTATACGGTATTATAGATGCGCACTGGTATTATAAAATGATGTTAAATAATGGTTGTTAAGTAATGCCGCACACTTTTAAACGTAACAGAGGGAATAAATATGGCGACTGCTCTCCGGTATTGAAGGTTTCAGAAAAATGTTATATCCGGTTTCTGAGACCTGTAAAATTAAATAAAACCACGAAACCAAGCTGTGGGTAGCGAACAAAGTGTAGCGTTTCGTGGCCAGAAAATATCCGAGAAGTTGGATCACATCTAGTTTCCCATTGTTTTATTGTCATAAAATAATACCAAATAAACTAAAGGAAATAAATACTGAGGATACAACCACATTTCACAAAAGTGAGGCCTTCTGCTCACATCTAGCTGAGACTATTTCTCATCTTTATATCAATATAAATCGATATAGTGTCACACACACACACGTGTGTGCGTGTCTGTGTCTGTGTATGTGTGTGGGAACGGGTATGAGAACCTGTGTGTATGTGTAACGTGTTTTGCAGACGCTCCGTCACATTCGGCACACAAATACAGTTTTACCCGATTTTACGACGGAAAAATTGTTATTGGAAGTTACCTCACGCTCGTTGTTATTCATTCCTGGAATAAGAAGATGGGAAACGAACTCATGAAATACACATCCATTCTTTCAAGCTGACTCTCTAGATCTGCCACTTTTAGAATGCTATCATGCTTAGTATTCATACCCTTAATTGTCTTTTGGAATGACAGTAAATACAAGACACATCGCAGCGTATTGTCTCAGTTAAGTGTTACCTGAGATAGTTTCAGTGTTTTAGCAATCAGTAGTATACGATGAGGTGTTACAGATCCATATATACAAAACTTACCTTCTCAGTATTCATAGTTCCCACTAGACTTCGTATTATATATCGTTTTAACGATGTTTCCAAATTATATCTCGTTTTAACGATATTCCTAAGTACATGTACGATCCCATTAATGGTCAATAAATAGTTTATTACAGTTCATTACACATTTTATGTTGCAGATCCGATACATTTGAAAATGTAATAGCACACTTCTTAGTAAAGTTTCAAACCATACATTGTCTAAATAATTTTAATAAACCTCTCGAGGTAGCAGATTATAAGTTTTTTCATCAGAATTTAATTTGCATTCACTTAACAAGAAATATCTTCAAACGAAACATACGATTTGATATTAAATTTTGTAGTACTTCCAATGTTTATCTGTAAAACTAGAAAAAAATCCATTCAAGAAATGAAGGTATCTATTGAAAATATTGACTTATACTGCATGCAGATAAGGAAAGTTCTTCTAAATGAATATAATTTAGAATCTCTCTAAATATTTGTCTCTAGAATTAAACGACAGATATCTAAAAAGAGGTAATGAAGAGTCAGCCAGCTTTAGCATTGATTATAAAGGCACTATATAAAGTGATATAAAACAGCGAGAGGAAGTCCTGTATTATCTCGAAAATATGTATGCATATATCTGTATGTATGTAACAACAAGCATATTATGTATATATATATATATATATATATATATATATATATATATATATATATGCAAATATCTGACAGATGAAACTAAGGAAAGAGAAAAGGAGCCATAAATAAATTTATACACACGCACATAGATTCACCACCAACGACACACACACAAACATACACACAAACACACACACATACACACGCATAAGCACACCGAATCATAAAGACCCAGCCTCATGTATCTGCTAATACAGACATATACAAAAATATATCTGTGCAAATATGAAGGGAAAACTATCTCGTTTTACATAATGCTAAACGTTGTCACCATACCAACGTAATAATCTTATACAAGTATTCTTCCAAATCTCCTTGGTAGGACAATTAACACGAAGTCCATTTTAGCAATTAAATTTGATACTCAATCAAGTCGTTTCCTGGTTTGTCCAGGCATATTTCAAATCGTGAAACCCACACTCTCACTATGTACACACCAATATTGAAAGCGTTAAGCATATGAACTATAATCACGTGCTATTTCATTGACTCACATTAACACATTCAATTAATACTTCCACTCTCCCTTTACCGCCTCACACTTTCTCTCTCTCTATATGTATATATATATGTATATGTGAATATATATATATATATATA
>NC_068999.1:51129987-51135596 GCF_001194135.2 Octopus bimaculoides
ATATATATATATATATATATACATAATATGCTTGCTGGTACATACGTACAGATATATGCATACATATGTGTCTGTGTTTCTATGTGTATTTAGCGAACTATGTGTGCGTATGTTTATATCTATTCACACATTAACAGACTAATACATAAGGTACATAATCATATATATACTTTTTCATTTCATTATTACTACAAATAGAGATTGAATGAATCATAGTTTTGTAATACTTCATGTCTGTTCGGAATAATGCAGCAAAAACACCAACAAACAAAAATAACAGCAGCAGAACCAGTAGCAACAAGAACAATATCTAATACAATAATTCTATTTGTAAGCAATAAATGACAATAAAAAAGACGAATGTACAAACAGAAATTATTGATCTCGAAAACAATCACAGGAATACAAACAAATAATAAAGAAATATATAAAATTCATTGTCTGGCTAAATATGGAATGCTTTGATTCCACAGTCCTTTCTATGAAATATCTAAGATTTTTTTTTTAATATCATTAGGGCAGAGTAATCCAATCTAAATACCAAAGGATCAGGAAAGTGAGGTCATTGTAATAGGTCAACGCTGGATCCTCATTCTTTTGAAAAACAAAGAAAGATGGGAATTGAGTGCGAAATAAAAGCAATTTCTATTATTATTGGTTTTATTCGCACACACACATGCATATATACATGCAGATACACAAACACACATATAAGGCTAAATGTATATATGTATGTCTGTGTGATTGAGTGTATGTCTATTTGCATCTCTGAGTTTGTGTCTGTGCATACATATTTGCATACATATTTACATGAATATATATATATATATATATATATATATATATATATATATATATATATATATGTATATAGATATACATGCGTGAGTATTTGTGTGTGTGTGTGTGTTTGCGTGTATGTATGTATGTATGTATTGTATGTATGTAATGTACGTATGTAAATCGAGTCAAATGTAAGATTTATTCATATTAACAATGTATATTATGCCAACAAATAGATGGATAACAAAAATATTTTGACATATATCTGTGCTTATGTTTGTTTATGTGTATGTGTATATATGTATGCGTGTTTGTGGCTTGTGTGTTCCTATTTAGATATGCCAGCATGTATGTATATGAGTCAAGAGAAAGATGAATAACAATGACTATACAAAACTGAATGTGTTGAGTAATCCCCTGTTTGTTATGGACTTTCTCTCATTTATGCATACTTGTAGATATACAACGCTGTAGATACGCACATATGTGTCTGTATACATATACTTATATGCATGTTCGTATATGTATGTATGTATATTCAGACGGAAATGTTGATGTTAACCAAAAACGCAGATATATACGAACAACTATGAACGTAAACCTAATTCATGGTACATTGATTTTATTCAATTTTCTACCCTCTTTCATTTTTTGCGAAAAAAATAGTGCAAAAGACCCGCCACGTTTATTATTTATATGTTTTTTTTTTCTCCAGCGAGTGATGAACGCATTTGTCTTCACCCCCAACCAATCTCAGCATGGTAACGTTCATTGGCGAGATCCTATACAATTAACTGGGGGTCGGACGGGTTAGCGTACAATCAATAAACAGTCGCTTTCGTTAGCAACTCTTAGCTTAGACAATTTAATTACGTCTGAAATATTCCACACAAATACACGCACCATCCTACATCTCATCCAATACAACCCCTAACCGAGGAAACAATGGAAAAAACCCAACACGCACGATTCATAGATCTGATCCGGATGATCCAAATTGGGTTTCGCCTTTTAACGTAATTGTGATAATGATTGCGTAAAAAAAAAGGAAAAATATTGATTGGATAAATAGAACCGCTAAATGTCATTGTGACGTTCGGTCAGACTAGGAGCCAATCTTCATTAAAGATAGTAAATAATAATGATTTTGATTTCATAGTTTGTTGCATTGGCCTTTTATTATGTCTGTATGCCTGGAGATACGGCGTCTTCCACGCATTTTTAGACTATATAACGCACATAGAGACACAGACACACACACGCTCACGCAAACACATATTTATATGTATAATGGATAAATGAGATGTGGGATTAGATATGATTTAATTCTGGACGAGATACGTCGCACTAGTTGAGTTCGTGTCAGCAAGTTCGAGTTTCAAATTCCACCACGAGGATTTTGCTTTCCTTCTTTCCATCATCTATTATACAAGTCTAAACCTTGGATTAATTCAATGGAATATACATCATTTTGAATATCTCTAGTCTTCCGTCAATTCACCAACTTGTGGATGACGTTCTAGAAGTGAGTCACTGCACAGATAGTCTTGTCGTCGTATAACGTATGGAAATCTAATAGGTGCCCTGCAGATTTCATGACACCTGATGACATACGCCTGGACAGATTTCAACAGAAATAAGTGTCGCCGTTTAAAAACAGTCTAAATTGCATCACGTCACATTAATTAACTGATGATGGCTCATGCCTATGTTGTCACTGGCTATAGTTATTACTACATATATATGCACTACAGCGTGCGCGGTTCGTGTCATTAACCCCGTGACTTTAAAAAAAAAAAACAATATTCGCTACATTAACCGTGCTTCTTTTGTTTATAGTGAGAAATATGTGGCTTTGGAGAGTTGATTTTTCTTTCTAGCATAGCTGGTATATATTTTTTATATCCTAAATTTCATGTATATTTACTTATATTGATTAAGATTGCAGGCCAGTTAGTTGTGATTATTTTCGATAATAATATCTTATTTTCTGAATTTTACTTACTCACTATTGTTCGTTTTTGAATGTCGTTGGGGCATTTAAACAAACAAACACGCATGATGTAGTGTATATATATTTTGAAAATATTTATATGCTGAAGACTCAGCTGATGATCCTAAGTGTTTGTAAGGCTTTCACGTGATAAGTTGAAATGAAAAAGAAGAGAGTGGTGGAGTTTTTTGGCGCTGTAGGCGGCGGTGGTGATTGGATAGTGAAACGTGTATTTTTTTTACTTAACTATTTTTTTTATATCACCTATTACGGAACGCATGCGCATAAGTGCAATTCCGTGAAATATTCACACTTAATTACGTGGCAGATACATGCAATTTAAGTAAAGGCTGTATCAGATGTACTTTATATTTTTTTGTTTATGAGGAAAATGGAAAAATAAGAATGAATATTTATTTTATGAGTGCCGTGTTTTAAGTCTATAAAATTGTACATAAAGTATATTAAGTGTATATACAAAGTGCATTAACTAATCATCGTATTCCAATGTCTTTCATTTTTTAATGAGTAGAAGATGAGCAACTATGTTTCTATACAGATCCAACACATGGTACCCTTTCAGGTTTTTTTGGATAAAGCTTTGAGAAATAATCCAATAGGTTTAGTATTAATTCCATGAAATATTCACGGCTCCCGATAGTCATTAACAACATAGTAGAGCACAATGTATATAGCTACCTTCAGGAAGAAGCCAGCTGAAATGCTGTTGAATCCCAAATACGAATATAGTGGGAAGGATGCAAAAATCCAAGACTTTTGAAGGTTCTCATTTCGAAATTCCATCTAGTGTTTACCTCGACTGAGAATTGAAAATTTTAATCAATATATGCATTTTATAAGTAATATTGTGTATTAATAACCAATAATTTCAATATTAATGAAGATATTACTAATTCATTTTAACTGTTTTATATAGGCTTCTCGCTACATTCATTCAATCTCGGCTAATTCTTCACTATGAGGCGTGTCTGAGACGCCCTTTACTATTTCGAATCAATGGAAAAACTTTATATTTTTAGAATTCATTTTCTGCTTTTACGTGAGTTCATAAAAACAGGTTATATAAAAACGGTTACTTATGAAACGGTAAGTGTAACAATTATTGTGACTGATGTGCGTGAGAGAGAGTGGGAGTAAGAGAGAGATTGTGTGTGTGTGTGTGTGTCTGTGTGTGTGTTTGCTTGTGTGTATTTATGTATATGTGTGTGTGAGTGAGAGATTGTGTATGTATCTGTTTATGTGTGTATGTGTGTGTAGATGTGTTTGTGTGTGCTTGCTTTTATGCAAGCATATGGGATTGTTGTCGTAAAGTGCTAAAATATATGAGAGAAACGTCCTGGAATTTGTTCGATAAGCATGTGTTTTTTCGTGTTGTGCATTTCGCTGATTCCTAATAACATCGACATCAGCTCAATTTTTATGTGTACAAAATAATCAGGCGGTGACACAGCTGAGATAATTTAAAATAAATTTTATAATGTCGATAGCCCAATGATATACTTTGACAAACAGCTTTCACATAAAACTTTTTCGTTTTTTCTGTTATCTATTTTTTAAAATTATAATACTGGAAGCATGATTATTTAAGCATATACGCATTCTAACAACATAACTCAGTACAGAAAGACCAATAAATTAGTTTTTTCCACATACATACGCATCACACCCTTGATATGCATATATATATATATATATATATATATATATATATATATATATATATATATATATATGCATACATACATATACATATATATATATATATATTTATATATATATATATATATATACATATATATATAGGCATACGTATACATATATATTACATATGTACAGATATATGGATATATATATGCATGTGTATGTATGTAAGTATATATATATATTTACATATATATAAATGTACATCTATGTATACTATATTGATGTATGTGTGTGTGTATACATACATGAATATATACACATCATCATCTTATTATAGTATTGGGAACCTCTGCAGTTGTATCTATTTTTGTTTCAATTCTTCGATTTACACACTCTGATAATGAATTTCCTATCTCTTTTCTTTTTATTATTTTTTTTCATGTTACTCAGGAATCAATAGACAAATTAGTTGTTCCTTTACCAATCTATCGATTAAACATTATGTTTATATAAATATTCTATTAACGATTTCCATGGTTGAAGATAACTTCTATCTGTAAGAAATGCAACGTTATAATTTTTGTACTTTCAATCGCAGGTATATTGATTGAGGTTTTGTTAATCTGAATGGTTTATGTTTCACTGAAGGGGAAATGAGATTGCGTGAGATTCATGCGTTACTGGAAGGCATTAGTGAGATAAACGAAATGAAATTACCTCAAATGGAAACCAAAAAGCGCAGTGTTATACTTCTTCGTTGCAAAAAAATCTCAAATATAATTTACGCCAGTTAATGTAGCTTAGCTTAACATAAGGACACCGGTTATTGTATCAATACAACTCAATGAATATGAATTTGTTCATCGAATAAACGTTGTACATTAAATCACTATGTTCATTTGTTTGCTTCTTTTGTGCGTAATTTATCCGACCGTTTCAAATATAATGAAAGAAGATTAGTAGGAAAGAAATGAAAATTAGTAAGGTTTAAAAATCAAAAAGAATTCTGTGATCCCAAAATTTCAACGCATTTACGCACTCGCACACACACACAAACACGTGGGCGTATACACACTTGCATATATTCATATATATATATAAATATATATATATATATATACATATATATATGTACATACACACACAAACACAGATATATATATATATA
>NC_068999.1:51136124-51138624 GCF_001194135.2 Octopus bimaculoides
ATATATATATATATATGTAAGTGTGTGTGGGGTGCGGGTTGTGTTTATATATATATATATATATGTGTGTGTGTGTGTGTGTGTGTGTGTGTCTGTGTGTGTGTATGTGTTTAATTCAAATAAACAAATAATTAAAAGAACCACGATAAAAAGAAGAAAAAGAACGTGAGGACGTACACAAGGGATGTATTAATTTGGCACTCGGTGAAAGGAGAAAGTTTTTGTTAACGTTTCGAGCATAACTCTTCGTCGGAAACAGTTAATTCCAAAGGGAAAGAAAGAAAACATAAGGAAAAATCGCCAACAGTCGGTTACATTTCTGAAGTAATTATACCGTGTGTCTATGTGTGAGTTTTATACTTTGGTTTTTAAAAGCGATATATTTATTTTAATCAGCCTATGATTTATGTTTACATTATAATAGTCATTAATTATATTCCTTATCCAATCGCCAATTGTTAGAGTAAATATATGAACACAGATTTCCACAACGTCATACAAACATCCAATTGCACCCATCATGAAACTCAAGTACACATGTGGAGAGATTCATATTTTAGCAACGAATGCATATGGGAAATATCAAGATAACCTGGATCTATCTGCATATTGTATTGAAACTAAAGACGGCTAAATTAATATATGGCTGGCAATTGTGCACTGTGGGATCACATGACAGGAGGACATTAATGTTATAATTACAACATATACAGTCTACGTAACCTTTAACACTCATTTTATTAGTTATACATGTAATATGAGAAGTCCAAGTGCATCTAAAATGAACAGTCTATATCCATTTTCAAGATCCAAACTGAACACAAGTAATATATAAAATGCCTTTAATATGTATCTGTGTACTTGGCATGCTTTTACGTACAATCACACTGCAACGTCAACAGTGTCTTTATAACATCTGATATACGCTATAAGATGTATATTCATTGACTGACAGCAACAGCTTACAAGATCTCACCTACTAACACTGGCATGTACATTTTAATTCTGCTGCATATTTGTGCGTATGTGTGTGTGTATGCCCACGTGCGTGTGCGTGCATGCGTAGAGGGGTACTTTCAAAGTTATTCCACACTTAACCAAAACACACGTTACAACTTCTCGATACATTTCACCCGATAAATTTTACCACTTTACTTAATCGAATACATCAAGAGACAGACAGGCAAACAGACAGACACATAGATAGATAGATAGATAGATAGATAGATAGATAGATAGATAGATAGATAGATAGATAGATAGATAGATAGATAGATAGATAGATAGCAACTTAGAGATAGTGAGTGAGTGAGTGAGTGAGTGAGTGAGTGAGTGAGTGAGTGAGTGAGCGAGAGGGGGTGCATATGGATGAGAAGAAAGCCAGCTATTACGACAACGAATGCATGTACAAGAGCAATCTCAAAATGATATAAACTTATGTAAATATCATACAAAAAAGGGAGTTTTCTTTTTATAACGCATCATCATGCAAATCTATCATTAGTTAACAAGCTTTTATCCCAGAAAAGATGACCTCTCAGTGTGACGTTAGAATATACAGCAAATTTTGCTTTTTTTTTTTTTTGCTTTTCTTCCCATTTGCAATCTGCAAATTGTTTTAGATAATAATAATAATAATAATAATAATAATAATAATAAGAAGAAGAAGAAGAAGAAGAAGAAGAAGAAGAAGAAGAAGAAGAAGAAGAAGAAGAAGAAGAAAAAGAAGAAGAAGAAGAAGAAGAAGAAGAAGAAGAAGAAGAAGAAGAAGAAGAAGAAGAAGAAGAAGAAGAAGAAGAAGAAGAAGTTAATGGAAATACTAAGACTAGTAAAAGAAGGCATAAAAAACATCCTACTTTTTATAAATCCAATAAGGTAATTCAACAAATTCTTTCGTGATCATGTATTTATTTATTGTTTTAATATGTGCTTTTCTGGACCTTTTTTTTATATTATTCTACTACCAGTACTCTTCCATCTTCCTCCGGCTCCATTTTATACTATTTTTTTCTTTCTTTCTCATCTTCTTATTCTCATAATTTTTTCATATCGACTTCAATATTATCATCATTGCAAAGGAAAAATGTATTCTAAACAAACCTCATTTTGTCATTGTTTTATTTTGTTTGAAGCTAAGCCAGCCCAGAGTTTTTAATCGCTTAGATTCTATTTCAGTTGTTGGATATGACAATAAACATCTACTTCAAACATTCACCAAGACGAAAGATTTTTATTGTTGTCTCTTTACCTAACACAACATTCACGTTAAATATATCTAAACTCGTCTTTTCTTTTTGCTTTGTTTTTTATCGCCTTCTTGTTTCTCATTTTCCGCTCCCGCACCTTAACATTTAGATTTAATTTACTTTTTCTTTTTTTTTTCTGTTAATGTCCTAAAACTCCCCAGTACCTTTTATATTTTCGGATAGAAAAAGAAACCATCATATTTTTCCTCGCAAATTTTTATGGCAGTTCTCTTTCTAAAACACATTGTGCTAGC
>NC_068999.1:51140977-51148819 GCF_001194135.2 Octopus bimaculoides
TATATATGTATGTATGTATGTATGTATGTATATACATACGTGAATGTGTGCTAACATTCTTACTTTCAGAAACATGTTTAAAGGTTCAGTCCCCTGCGTGGCACCTTCAGCAAACGTTTTGTACTATAGCTTGGGGGCTGACCAAAGACTTGTTAGTGGATCTGGTAGACGAAAACTGAAAAACGCCTCTCGTATATGCATGCGTGTGCGTTCGTGCGTGCATGTGTGCATGTGTGCATTTATGCATATGTGTCTTATATATACATATATGTAATATATATACATATACATAATTTTGCCTGTTTATGTATGTGAATTTATACATACTTTAATTCTTTTGTTAACCCGTACGTGTCTTATAAATGTTCCTTTCAGCGATCTATAGTCAAAATCCAAAACATGCCAGAAGGTATTGCAAAATCTATGCACTTGTAATGGAACACCTGGTCAGTAAGAAGAAATATCGACAGTGTATACCATATTCAGTACGTTTTAGTGTTATGATCTACTCAATTGCAAATATATATATATATATATATATATATATATATATATATATATATATATATATATATATATATATATATATATATATATATATATATATACCGGGTGATTCAAAAGTCACCATACAGAGGAAATATTTATTCTTTTTATATGAAACGGTTAAATAAAAAAATTATTTACAAAATAAATTGCTCTTATGTATGGCGACTATTGAATCACCCTGTAGAATGAATGCTTGGTTCGCAAACGTGGTTTATATGAGATTTGTCAATAAAAAGAAAATTCACAACGGTAGCGATAGTTGAGCAATTGGAAATAAGTGTTAATTCGAAAAATGTTTTGTAACATATAGAAATAAAAAGACGCAGTCATTTTCCAAATGTGCTTCGTTATTGTCCAACGCCACTAGTATTTCATAACTGAATATTATTTGTTCTAATGTCAACCCAATCTCCTGTCCTTTATTGTTTTTTTTTTTAAGGTTCGTCCTTAGATTTTAAATCCTCCTCCCCTGCGGCAACACGATCGCAAAGTTTAAAAATACCAAAACTAACAGGATACTTTTTCTAGAACGATTTAAGAAATCTAAAGGAAAGAACAACAAAAATTATTGATAAAATGTTGCACGCAAATAAAACATCTGATGAGGTTTTCATACGAGAACGAAGGAAAAGAAACTGTCTCAAAATATAACATGATTTCGTGAGTTATACATGGCGTTTCACAGACACAAACTAACAGTTTCTCAATTTAGTAT
This sequence comes from Octopus bimaculoides, assembly GCF_001194135.2. Taxonomy (NCBI): domain Eukaryota; kingdom Metazoa; phylum Mollusca; class Cephalopoda; order Octopoda; family Octopodidae; genus Octopus; species Octopus bimaculoides. The sequence continues at coordinate 51,142,242 of NC_068999.1, forward strand.
CGTTTTATTTTTATTTGTGCAACGAAACAACACTAAAAGCTAAATTGAGATAACAAATAATAACACAAATAAAATGGAATAAATTTAACAAATACAGAAAATGCCAACAGTAAACGTTCAATTTTCACTTTTTTCTTCTTTACATTGCTGACGTGGATTTGTTGTGATGTTGAAGTGATTAATAAATTGATAAATATTTACGAAAAGGAATACTTGTTGTACTCAATGAATGAAAAGACTGAGGAGTTAATCCGATAATCGCATCATACACAGATTTCTGCTGATAAACAGGTGCTGTGGAAAGCGAAAAGGAAATGGAAAGAAAGCGCTTCACTCCATCAAGAAGAAGCGACGAAAAATAGCAATAACAATAACAACAACAAAAATAGCAATATAACCACTACCACTACAACTACTACAACTGCTACTAATACTACTACTACTACTAATAATAATAATAATAATAATAATAATACATAAAGGCATTATTCCACTTGTGAAGTGAAATTGCTCTTCACAAATGAATGGCATGGAATCTCTAAAGCGACTAAATGCAATAACAAGTACAACAAGCATCATCTACAGAAAATAAGAAATTCAATACTTTCTTATTTTATGTCTTTTATGTTGGGAGTTTTATTTCTCTTATTTCTTTAATAATTTTTTTTTAACAATTGTCATTATAAATCTTAAAATAATTTCGTCAATTAATTCCATGTTTGTATCTCACTGAAAACGTTCAGCTGCTCTACATTGTGTGAGATGGAAGCGAAAATATCTAAGATGTTGACGTTTAATTTTTTTTTTTTTAATTCTTATTTCGCTTATCTTTTCATTTATTTCATATTACTTTTTATGTCTATGAAAAACAGTAAATATTTTTTCACTCATAAAATACGAAAACAAGCGGAAGAGAGCGGGAATATTTCCGAAAGAAACACATTGGTTACAACAAAAGTAAACGAAAATTCGGCAAAAAACAACATTATACAGTGAAGTAAAATACCATTTGAATCGACAAATGTATAGTAGTGAAATATTAAGATAGGCACACACGCATATATTCAAATTTGTTGGATGAGTGTATGGATAAACGAATTGTTATGTCTCAAGCTACTGCTATCTAGCGCCTTCGGATGATCTCTCCTCAACCGCTACACAACTGCTATTTGACTACTACTCAACTGCTACTCAACACCCTACCACGGCCAGACTACCTCTATTTATATGTCTTGGGAGATCCTACGTCTTTGCCTGGGGGCATAGACACGACACGAATTAATGTACGTGATAGAGTATGAGTCAAAAATATCCCGGACATTAACTGGTAGCATTAAAACTGTTTGCACTTTTGTAAGCAGTGACACAGTAAAAAGGATACGAAATATTTGTGAACAAACTACCCGAGCACGGTAAAGTAAGGTGATATTATTAATGAAAAGCGTTAGTAAAGTAGGCAGTTACTCGTGACTAGTGGATGCTGCGTAATTGGTCACGCGAATTCTCATAGTTGAATCTGTTGCAGAATGAGAGCAAGCCAATTAAACTGTTAATAATTAGAATGAACCGGAGGGTATTGAATCCAGATATAAATTCAGCTGCAAAAGAGTTTATATGTTAATATTCATATGATTTTAATACTACTTATTTCTCTCATTCAGAATGGAGCTTTCAAATTTGCATGCAAAAGGCCCAGCGAAAGCAGCAGTTTGATAATAATATTTCGATCATATAGAGGAGAGATATCACTATATCTTTAATATTTGTGACATGTCTGACAGACGTAATGTAAAATCACTTGCTCCATTAGAATACATAATAGACCTGTCAAATATTTCACTCGTAATTGAAGGATGACTAGAACTCTGGCGTCTCACTGCCCAGATAAATCGAATCAGAGGTGGGGAATTTTCTTTCCTCCCTGAACTAAAACAGTATAAGTATTGTTAGCAACTACATTTAAAAACGTCTTCATTATGTCTCATATAATAATTTACAATGCTGTCCAAGAGTTTAATATTGACTCAGTAAATTAAGTATATAACTCTTTTAGTAAGATAGAAAATCTTAAGTCGATAGTCTTAAATCGGCAGTTAGATTTATTTCTACTGTTGTATTTTGAATAGGACAACGGGTGAACTTTAAACGCATATGTTTTACTGTAGGGTTTAATCTTTGAACCTTTCCTGGCAGCATTACTGATTTTATTGTCGTATGCATTTGGCAGCTTACAGTATGCTTCTGGAATTGTTAATCCACCACTATGCGAATAATGACATCTAAATTGATGTCTTCCTTTGTGGAGTAGTTGAAATGCTATCTTTATAACTTTTTATTGCAATTGAATACACTTCTAGCATGAACCTCAACACAGGAAAGTGGCCATATCGCATATTTCCTTTTCTGAGATAGATCACAAATATCCCTCTACGTTAGAGAACGCTTAGGGCATGTGGTGTAATCAATTTCACAGGGTGTACATTACCATTAACTAGCCATGTATTTTCTAATTTTACTATTAATTCTACTAGGACTTTTCTAATTAAATAAAAGACATACTAGCCACCAAAAGCAAAAGGAATAAGTTTTTCAGCGCATGCAAAATTAAAGTCAGTTATTCTAGCCTGAACAACAGTTCATCGAAATTTTTCGCTGCAAAGAAAGATCTACAAATTCACGCATCCGAACACCAAAATTGCAACTGTTCTAGTCAATCGCCTTTTTCATTCAGATTTGTTTGATAACAAAGAATGGGTATACACAATCGATGTACCCATCACATTTAAATATATTATATTGTATATGAATATTTGATAAATCGTAATTCACTACCGCTTGTCTATTTTTCGTGCAATTTAAAGGAAATATTCTGCGGTATTTACGTTCACTATTTCAGCCAATGTCTGAACTCTAATGTAGTATTGACAAATTCACAAATCAATCATCAGGTGAACAAACCCTTATTACTGTATGAAAAGGTAATCTGAAAATAATATTTGTTACATAACTGAACAGGCTGTATGCATATATAATCATGTAAATACATTAGGGATTCATGATACACGACACATATTTATCAATGAATGGAGAGATGTATTAGCGAATATTTACTAGAAAGAAATATATTTATCTGTGTGTGCATTTATATTTATGTATTTGCTTGTATACACATTTGTCTGCACATGTGAATGATTGAAGAAATAAAGTTAGAAATCATTACCACATTCCATTCACGTTAGTAACGGAGGATGGTACACATACACACATAGTGACACACACCCAAGCATATATACATGTGTAAGTGTACGTGTGAGGGAGCGAGTGAGTGAGTGTATGCATATGTATGAATATATATATATACATATACATATATATATATACATGCATACTCACACAAACTCATGCTCATACACACACATATACAAGCACGTATATGTCCGTACACACACACGTGCATTCATACAGATGCATGTGTGTGCATATGTATGTATGTGTGTGTGTAGGCAAGCATGCATGTGTGAAATAATGTGGTGAACGACTCTAAACGTGCAATAAATACGTGATATTCCTGCCGCCATTTAAAAGATAACGTTCTCCAATTGATTATTTCACGAAAAGCAACAACTTTCAATGCAGTAAGACCTTACTTTCAGGCCCATTGCATTACTCCATCATTGCGAATAGTGTAAATTTTTCTCTTAGATCTTCTGCCACACACTTCCAACTCTTGCTTGCTATCTATTATTGCAATCGTAATATACGTATCCATTAAATGTGAAAATCTGCAATAACTTCCATCGATCAATGTTATTTTAGCGTCTCAAATATTTATAACCCTTCATTTTACCTCGTGACATTGCTTTAATCTAATGTGTTCCCATCTACTAAATTATAACTAATATTGGATACCCGCAATTTATTGCACTATGACTTAAGGTTAATGCAACTAAACCCAAATTTAGCATTATTTTCGTTTCGTTCTTGATACCGTTTATTTATATATCAAGCATCAAGTAAATATATGATCGCTTTTTCCCATCACATTCACCTTTGTCAATACGTTACGAATGTAATATATACATTCACTAGACCCATTTTGAACTATTTACATACAATAAGTTCAATGACTGGAGAAAAACGGTTTTAATTTGTAAAAAATCGGTTTGTATTATGTTGGAAAACTTGTATTTCTTGTTTGTATATTACACTGTAGTTTCACTTTCGGTTGTTTTATTCTTTACATTTATTTGCAAAATTTAGCAGGGAAAATATATGAGTATTGGCATTTCGCCGATATTTTCTGAAGTTACTTCCATTTCCACTGGAAATACGGTCTCTAAGATTGCGTAGCATTTGTTGTGATGCGCTTTGACTTACCTAATGTACTTCTATTTTCTCAACATTTGTTACTCCCCTATTCTTACTAACTTACTAATTGTATCGAGCACTTGTAGAAAATAAACGTTTATTTTATGCTTTAATGCAATGAAAAAAACAATTGCTCATGTTTCCGTAACCAGACATTGAATACTAACACAGTGAAGAAGTATATATACCACACAAGTGCATCGGACCTCTGCAGAATATGTGGGAAGCGGGTCGAAAGTGTGACTTACATTGTTAGTACTTGTGAAAGTCTTGCATAGAAAGAGTACAAGCGTAGACACGACAAAGTACGTACTGAAATTTATGTTTAGCAAGAGAACATTATATGGCTGTATTTGAGTGCCGCAACATTATCAGAAATAGTCAAACTCACCTTCCTACAGTTCTGTTTCACACTGTTTTTATAAGACTGCATTATCCAATATCTTATGCAGTATCTCAATAAGTGTAGGATGCGATTTGAGGAACATTATATTGCTATTCTAAGTATTCGAACGAACACGTTCGAATTGTTTCATTTTTTTTTTTCTCACAAATGGCGACGTGTGATGAATTGGAGCAGAATTTATAGAAGCGTTGGAGCAGTGTCTCCTTCGAAACAGGATGCAACTTACCTTTACTTCATTCATAATAAACCCAAATATTCATAAAATATGACTGTTACAACCAAAGAACCTCCTCAGGTAACAATAAAGAAGAAAGTCTAGTTACACGACTCCTGTGGTTTTCTTATTAATACAGATAGAATCTCGGTGTGGTAAATAAAGCCCTGCGGAAGTTTGAGCAGCTGTTGTGACAATATATTGCATATGATGTGATATTGGTTTCATTCGGAAATCTATTCGGAGATGTAGAGAAAGGGAAAAAAAAATAGATCGATAAAGATAAGGAAAACTGAAGGAGATTGATTATTTGTGAAAGGACAGGTTTTTTTGTCAGCCACCTCATAAATCCTCCCCACAAATATTGAATTAGAAATTCACAAAACAAGTGGGTAATTTAGAATAATCTTACCATTAAGAGTGTCGATAAAGACATAAGATTCTCATTCTATCCAAGTGTATGTTCATGTTCAAACACTCACACACAGAGAAATACATACATATCATATATATATACATATCATGTATATATATATATATATATATAAATATATATATATATATATATATATATGTATATATATAAATGTATGTGCATAACGTGTGTGAAATTACATAGAAACATACATAAATAGAGTGATGGACAGGTAGGTAGTGAGGCAGACAGACAGACCAATAGAAAGACAAACAGACAGACAGATAGATAGATAGATAGATAGATAGATAAATAGATAGATAGATAGATAGATAGATAGATAGATAGATAGATAGATAGATAGATAGATAAATCTATATGCTCTCATGTATATCTATCAATATATATATATATATATAATACATAAATACATACGTATGTGTGTGTGTGTGTATGTGTGTGTGTGTGTGTGCATGTGTTTGTGTGCTGTGTGTAGTGTGCGTGTGGGGCGTATGTGCGTGTGTGTACATATATACAAGTAGGCTTATAGGTGAAAAAAAAACAAGGTGGCTAAAGCTGTACTCGATTACGATAAACATACACAAATACATGCATATGCATACGTGCGTGTGCACGCGTGCTTCTGTGAGTAAAGGCGAATTCACGAGCATGTAGAGAGAAAGGGAAACAACGACGCAAACAAGGATACGGAGATACACGGAATATGTAGGAAGATAAGTATGCAGAGACCATTTCTGATAACGATACGACATTCAAACGTAACCATATAAAATTCTCTTGTGACAAATAAATATCATATGTAGAAGCCCTTTTATTTCCTATTTGTTATTTTTATTAATAAATTCGTTTATATATTGGTGTTGTGATTTTGGGAGCACTAACTATGTTGCTTTGAATATAACTTGCTTAATATGTAATGACATAGCTCATTAATCATTCGGATATATCAATGATTTAAAGATAACAGAAGTAGCAATTTAGATATACATGTGAATATATATACATATATGTGTACATTTATGCATACATTTATATACACACACACCTATATATATATATATATATATATAAGTATATATATATATACATGTACACATACATATGCATTGGTCACTAACAATATTCATATATATATATATATATATATATATATA
>NC_068999.1:51148929-51150064 GCF_001194135.2 Octopus bimaculoides
ATATATATATGTTATTTACACCACCTGTCCTCGTCTGTTGTTATTTTTTGTATATTCTCCTATATATATATATATATATATATATAAAAGTAGGCACAGACGTGGCTGTGTGGTAAGAAGCCTGCTTCCCTACCACATAGTTCCGGGTTCAGTTCGACTACGTGCCACCTTCGGCAAGTGTCTTCTACTATAGCCTCGGGTCTTGTGGGTGGATAGGCGGAAACTGAAACAAATCCATCATTTATATATCGATTGGGCAGCTGAAATCTACAAGTTTTTTTCCATTCCCTCTCTTTATTTTCTGTAGGCCCGAAACGTAAAAGACATTTTCATTCTTCCCGAGCCTCAAATTAAAACGCTTGTTATTCATACACCTGTCTTCGACTTTTGTTTTTCTGTAAACTTCATGTATACATTTATATGTGTCTGTGTGTTTGTATGTGTGTATGTGTATGTGTGTATTTGTGTGTATGAGCGTATCTGTCCTCCACCATCGCTTGTTTTCTATTTCCTTAGCTTTCTCTAGTACACGTTGTCAATGGTCATATGCCTGAAAGTAAATAGTACCAGTTTAAGCTATGTTGTTATATAGACTTCTCTATTTTTATTGCCTAAGATAATCCCGAGTCGCTGTAGTTTTATTTGAGATTATGCTTAGATAAACTCATATGCAGGCAAGTCGACTTTTAAATGAGATTTTCTGTTATGTCGATGTAAGCGGTAATAATTTTGTATTTGAATTGCAGTATGACCGTATTTTATTTGATCGACCCTAGATGTATGCAAAAGATAATTTTCCTAACTAGAATATGAACTCAGAAGTTTAAGAGCCTTATACGCCATTGAAGACTGTCCGTGTCGCATTAACGATTCTGCACATCCATTCAAAATCGCTGGAAGAAATTGCATCGGTAACAAATTCAAATCACTGATTATAAATTTATATTTGTTCCAATATCTATTGGTTAATTTAATTGAAGAAATATTTATTTGTCAGCCTTTGATTTTGTTTGTTTCTTCTGGTAATAAATAAAGTATGTGACATATATTCCGACGTGGAGTAGTGCAAATGTGCAGAAAATACTATAATTTACTTTGCAATTGATATATATATATATATATATATATATATATA
>NC_068999.1:51153667-51161943 GCF_001194135.2 Octopus bimaculoides
ATAGATAGATAGATAGATAGATAGATAGATAGATAGATAGATAGATAGATGTGTGTGTGTGTGTGTGTGTGTGTGTGTGTGTGTGTGTGTGTGTGTGTGTGTGTGTGTGTGTGTGTGTGTACACATACATTCATACAGATACACACCTACATGATTATGTTGACTATGTGTGCGTGAGTTTGGAATTATTTCTTGATACAGTCTTTAAGAAAAAACAGTCTTAAATATAATCAAACGAGGTCTTGTGTGTCTTGTGTGCTCTTCGCAGGGTTTCAAAATTTCAAGCTCAAATGTTATAGAGTGAACATTAACGAAATACCTTTAAGTAACGTGCATTTTGTAATAGATAATAATTCTGTATTTATTTTGATTAAAAAAAATGCAAAATGAATGGTTTCAATTTTTCGTTCACATAAGTGTTTCGATGTTTATTGGATGGTTCTTTTCCAAACATTGGATCTGTGGTTTGTTTCTAACGTATTCTCACCAGCTGCATTGATTCAGATCGCGTTTGACCGTTATAATCTCATGACATTGTGAGAATGAGATGTAATAAATCAGATTTCTTTTTCTCATTTTGTCTTCCATATTTGCATTTACAATCGGTGACCGTTATAATGATGATTGGATTAGTCGTCTATTTGATACATGTTATGATCGCAGACAATGTGGTAGTAGCAGTCCGTTGAAGACTAACAGTGAATGCAAACTGATTAACTCTGAACTTATCGTCAAATAAACTTTCATGTAAAATATTTCGCCTCAGCTATAATGGTGCAACGCAAAGAGACGAGTTGCTGCAAATATAATTTATCAAATACAAGCTCCTCCTTTAGGTGTATCTTCTTTGAATGAAATAATTCTAAATGCATCTTGTGTGCTTTCTAACTTTATCTCGTAGTATGAGATCGTTCCGGGCATCTCATGTCTTTAACTATGAGAAACAAAACATAGAAAGAAAACAAACATAAATTTTCAGAAGGAATTTTGAATAATGTAGGTCAGTTATCGATTTTCTTAGGTGAGGTAAGAACCAGGTAAAAATATACGCAATAATATTACACGTCTCATTTTGTATATACCTTTATCTTTGTTGCTTTCTTATTTCGATGAACTTTTATTTGCACAAAAAGTTTATCGTAATGCAGCGCAATGCAATGGCCTAAGAAGTTTTCTTTGCAACTCTTTCATATTTCTTATCGTATAGATTGCTTGTAGGTGGAGCGAGTCTGTTGGGTTGGCTGGTGGGGGAGGGAGTATAGGAGTGTGTTCTCTTCTAATGGATAATGATGTTCAGAAAACTCCACACTAAAACCAATTATTAGTTGTTCATGCAGAATCTCAGTAGCACCGAAGTGCTTATTATTTTGTGGTCTGCTAGCTAGTTCATTCGTAAAACGGTGCAGATATAAGGAAAAAGAAGACAGAAGTAAACTTAAGAAAAGAAAGAGAGGGAGAAAGAAGAAAAGGAGCATGAATATGGAACTATAGAAGCAATCCTATTGAAAGAAGTATGAATAGAGAAGAGAAGAGAAAGTGAAACTAAAATGATATATCGCACGTGTTTTCTTTTTGTATGCGAATGAGGGAGCAGAAGAAATAATACAAAACAGATTTCAAAGAAATAATATAATGAGCGAGAGAAACAGGGAAATTGAGGAAGAGAATGTAAGGAATAGAGTGTGAAAGCAAGATAGAAAGAGAGTGATAGAGAAAGACAAGTAATGAAGAAAGAAAAAATAAAAGGAACATGCAAGCAAACGAAAAGTACAATGAAAGTATCTGTTGCAAAGTAAAGACGTTGTGTGAGAAAAAGCCCCGCAGGTTCAAATCGAACAGACTGACAATGCAAATGTGGTATAGATCAGTTTTTTGACGAGACACAAGGCGAACTAGGTAAACAGAGAGAAGAGAGAAAACGGCCCGAAAGTAGGTAAAGAAAGAGGAAAGAAAAAAATGAATGATGATGATGATGGTGATAACAGCGTTGAGAAGAAGAAGAAGAAGAAGAAGAAGAAGAAGAAGAAGAAGAAGAAGAAGAAGAAGAAGAAGAAGAAGAAGAAGAAGAAGAAGAAGAAGAAGAAGAAGAAGAAGAAGAAGAAGAAGAAGAAGGGGCACATATTTAAATGAATGTCAAATGCAGAATTGAATAACACAACACACACACACTCTAACACAGTACATACACACACCGTATATATATACATTTATTTATTTTATTTTTCAATATTTAATTTTGCTTGCAATAGCCGGTTCTTTTAGTGAAACTATCGTATATCTAGCTGCGTCAGATGGAAATTGTCAAAGTAAATCTCACATACAACAGTTTTGCAAATTATTTCTGACTGAAAATATCATACATGCATGGAGTTACGATTTTATGAATTTAACAAAGTATTATTGTTAAATTGAAACTGATACTAATGTAAAAAAAGAAATGGAATGGAGAAACTATTCTTTCGTTTTCTGAAAAAGCAACGTTTAGGACCTACGACACTTTTGCTTAATAGCAACAATATGTGTATATATATATATATATATATATATATATAGCCTTTAAAGAACACTGACACCGTCGAAGTAAGACCAAAATGCCGAAACCTATTTCAATGATTATGATAGAGAAGTACTAATTGCGTTATTTTGGAATAATGGAGACTGTGTATTGTTATCGTACCGGTAGTCATCGTATATACGTCAATGGCAACAGGGATCGTAGCCTCGATGGGAAGGCCGTTGAACAGGGTACAAGAATGCGCTTAATTAAAGCAAATAACCAATTTCCCCGTTAGGATACACAGCACGAAATTTCTAGAGTAATAGTGATGGTAGGAGAAAGAATTGAATGTTGCTTAGCATTAGCGTTAGTGGAAATACGTTGATTCATCACAACGTGTATATTTGTAATAGATTTATAATTGACAGAAATGGTATTGAGGCGATCGGAATAATTGTGGTTTTAGGCACTGATAGAGCTTAACTAAATCGATGCCGTTGAGAAATAGAGATATTTTCTAAGATAATTATCAACATAGTATCGTTTATTTACCAATTACTTATTGCCTGGCTGCCAATTATATTCTCAACGGATGATGTGATGCACGTTGTTATATAGAAAGAAAATCTTCGTTACCTCTTGCAGCCTTTTTATTTTACTAACGTCACTACAGTAATTGAGGAACTCTTCAATGTTTTAATTTTAGTAATGTCACGCAACCCGAAAGATCGGGTTCTATTAGTCACTGATGGAACTTAAACGTGGTCTCTGGTCAAATTAGAAATTATAGCCAAATTTCTTTCAGAGTGTAGCCTATCAGCTTAAGAATGGAAACGACTCATGAGATGAAATAGTCTTACTGAATTCTAAAAGGACCCTTCAGTCAGGTAACTTACTAAATCCCTTTTTTAATCAAAATATATTAGATTATTCAACAAAGCCTTGTTGACGCTAAATTCTAATCCCAACAGCAGATAAATGTCAAAATCTCACGGAACACTTCCTCAGTATATTATATGTAGCTTCGAGCTAACTAGATATAGGATTAAGGAGCTTTCTATGGAGGCATTGTTGAGTGTTAACAGATTAAGGGATTGAAGCATTTACGTATAAGATATGGTGATTCTCCATTTGCAAAATGAAACCGAATCTCAATATTTAGTCCCACCCTTGCAAATTTGAAACACTAAACATTCATGAAAAATCAGTAACAAACCATGTTGTACAAATTTACAAATACCTGCCTAGTTTCTCTATTTTCTTCAAAATTTCTCTATTTTCTTCACAATTTCTTTCAGCTTTGACATACAAATATTTTCATTTATGCATCATTTCTTGGAAGACGAAATAATTATATTCCAAAATTCGATCGATATATGAGTTATAACTCTTATAATGAGCTGAATAGAATGATGTAGCTATTAACAAGGAATGATTTTCGTAGCTTATTATTCGTCTGGAGAAGTGGTAGGAAAAGCTAAAAGTTCACATGAGATGTCGCCAATTATTTTGCTTACTAACAATTTTTTCATCTCTGCATTAATGTTTTTCGAACTATAAACGTGACAATAAAAACCCGCCTGAAATAGTCTCTGAATCTGTTAATGATTCATATACAGTTGTGTATTTAGATAGATTATATTTTCAAATGCAAGTTCCGGTTTTGATAACGTGTCTCTAATAATTGTCTTCTTTTGCGGGAGGTATTATCGACCCTCGATGTTACTCCTACATATATATATTGAATTTCTTTAACAATTCACAATAATGACCTTTATTGCTTTATCCTAACTCTTCATCTAATTATATATATCTATCATTACTTTTCATAAAAAGCTTTTACTTCTTGATTTCCAATGTGCATCTTCGTTTTTTTTTTTCTTATTTTCCCAAGGTACCGCACAGTGGGACTGAACCCAGAACCATATCATTTAGAATCAAGCTTCTTACCACATACATCTGTGCGTATATATCTGTGTGTATGTGGTGGAGATGCTATGACCCAGTGGTTAGGGCAGTGGATTCGGGATCATAAGATCGCGGTTTCGATTCTCAGACTGGGCGTTGTGAGTGTTTATTGAGCGAAAAAACACCTAAAGCTCCACGAGACTCCGGCAGGGGCGGGGGCGAACCCTGCTGTACTCTTTCACCACAACTTTCTCTCACTCTTTCTTCCTGTTTCTGACGTTCCTGTATTTTGAAGGGCTAGCCTTGTCACACGCTGTGTCACACTGAATCTCCCTCAGAACTACGTTAAGGGTACATGTGTCTGTGGAGTGCTCAGCCACTTGCACGTTAATTTCACGAGCAGGCTGTTCCGTTGATTAGATCAACCGACGGAGTGTCGTATTGTGTGTGTGGGTGCATGTATGTGTGCGTGTGTATGCATGTATCTCTCACGCTATTTCATATTTTGATTTTCATATGACAATTTGGAGTTTCGGAATAGAATGTTCTATGGTCCAGAATAATGTCAAGGTCTGAAATACTCCACTGGCTTACACACACCGCAAATAGCTCTCATAATGGCTGCTTGCCTCTAACCAAAATAAAGCTGTTTCAACATGAGGGGAGAAATTTTGTAGAAAAAAATTAAATTAGCGAAAATTAAGAAAAATATTAAAATAACATTATATAATTTATAAAATAATTAGCCTAAAATATAATTGAAAATTAGTAATTTGCAAAAATAATTATGGCGTAGGTTAATAAAAGGAAATGTTTGCTCTCATCACTGATGTAAAGGCTATAATTTTTTTTCGTTTCATAACATGTTTTTATAAACAACATTCCTGTTTGGCTTGAGAGTTGTGAAATAGCAATTAGCAAAACTAATTATTTCTTAAACAGGTACAATGAGAGTAGTGTTGAAGGGAGGAGAATGTTGAAACCATACACCCCCAATAGATGTCTGGTATTTAATACTATGGTGCGTGGAAAGGATGGAGGCAACGTCGACCTCAACATGGTTAGAATTCAAAATTTAGATTTGGCAATAATAATAGCAACAACAATAAATGATCCTTTCTACTAAAGTGTTTTTGGGGGAGGCGACTAGTCGATTATAGCGACCCCAGTGACTTTTCAGTTACGTGCTTATAGCACTTCTCTTGCTGAACCACTAAGCAAACGAGAAACCTGATCAAACCAACACTGATTTCCAAGAGGCGTGGGAGCGTCAATTGAAAAAGAAAGACACTCTGAGAGAGGCATACACCGCACGCGCGCGCACGTTTAGTCGCGTTGCTCATGGAAGTAAGATTGTACTTTCGCTTCGTTTCGTTACTGGATAACAAATGTGTTCTTCAGCGAAACAACTCAACCCCAGTGTACTCAGAAAGCAAAAATGAGTGATCCTACTTCGGACAGATCTCACATCCACGGATGAATACTTACTCCACAGACTCTGGGGAGGCCCTTTTCTCACACACAAGCATACACACACACACACACAGACACACACACACACACACACACACATATATATATACATATATATATATATATATATACATATATATATATATATATACATATATATATATACAACGGACTACTCTACTAACTTTATTCACAAAGCATTGGTTAACTCGAGGCCACAGTAGCAGGCACTTGCACAAGATACTGCACTGTGAGATTGAACTCGGAACGACTAGCTGCAAAGTGAGATTCTTACCTACACTTCTACACTGCACTTGTACTTCAATCCAATAATCCCAGTTAAGAGAGAGAGAGAGGGAGAGAGAGAGAGAGAGAGAGAGAGAGAGAGAGAGAGAGTTGCTCTCATATTTTAGACATTAATTCGTTTGTTCTCGCAGATTCTGATATAAGACGTCACGTTGTGTTCCCAAAGGTCATGGGGTCAGGAATAGCTAACGGGATACACTTTGCATGCTTTTGCATGCTCACTGAATGCGTTATATTCCTCGTCATGAACGAAGTATTTGCAATATTGAAGAAAACAAGCTTATCTTACATTTTCAACGTTTGTAAGTGCTTTCTCAAAATATGGTAAAGCTGTGAAAATCTTTTGAATGACATTGCTTTAAATATTGGTTATATATTTGTATACACTGTTGTAAATTCTATTAAATTAAACGAATAAATGTTAACCTATGTAGTTTTGTTTACATGCAGTTTCCAATCGTAATATGCAGTGCAAAATGTTATATATTTCATTTACACTTATATCATGAACTATATTTTCCATCTGCTGAGCTGTTGAATGGCAACCATATATTTCATATTAGCTACAAAGCAATATATATTCGTGGTTCTATTTTCAGACGGAAGTGGGTTAATGTACAACCTACTGTGAAAGGCATAGAGATGAAAATATTATTTTGAAAAGTACATCAGAACTGTTTTGGTTAATGACTGTACAGGAACTATAATAGGATAGCTTCTACTTTGATTGAAACGAAGACAAATGATTGTGGCATTTTTCGTTAAAACTGCCAAATATTTTAAGAGAATAACCGCAGTAAAACGTGATGGGTGTGAGGAGGAAAAAACATGTTTTTCTGGCATAAACTAGCTGAGAAATCTTCAACTTCAAACGACTTAATAATATAGGTTCGTATCACTTTAGCCTATAATATATTGCATGCTGCGTATTGTCTTTATAGGAAGATTCTTTTGGGAATGTCAGAATGGTGATATACGTTTCGTGCTAAGGAAAATCCGAATACATATATATTTTATTTTTGTATCTTTGAACACTCGTAATTCCAGTTCTTGCTGTAATTTCCTGTTCGTAAATCTAAATACTTAGAAACATCAGTAAATATTCGCTAAATTAATGATTGATGACGTATTTTGGGTTTTGTCCCTTATGCGTGATATGCAAATTATTCAATCGTTGTTTACATTTCAGTTCATCAGTTCAAAATGTGTGTTTGTGTGTGTGTGTGCGTGTGTGTGCGCGCGCATGTATGTGTGTGTTTAAGTTGCAAAGTGGACTTGCGTTCATGTAGGTCTGGAATTTACAGCCATCTTTACTTTCTACCCTATTACGAATAATACCGATTTCAGTTTTTGGGAAATAAGGCCAGCAGCTACAGGGGAGCAAGTCGTTTACATCGACCCCAGTGCTTATCGACTCCGAAAGTATGAAAGGCAACATAGACCTCGGCAGAATTTGAAGTCAGAACGTAAATACGGATGAAATGCCGCTGAGCATTTTGTCCGACGTGCTAACGATTCTGCCAACTGTTAAGAAGAATATTTGCTTAAAACTTTGAAACAAAACCAGCAAGTTCGGGGGAAGGGGTTAGGGCCATTGCATCGACGTCAGTACCAAACTGGTACTCATTATATCGACTCAGAAAGGATGAAAGGTGTCTCTGACCTCTGCGGAATTTGAGCTCACAAAGTAGCGACGGATAAAACGCCGCGGAGCAATTTTCCCGGCATGCTTGCCACCTTGCCATTCGCTACTGAACAGCAGCATAGTGAAGATGGTATGTTTTCTTCTCTTACTCTTGTTTTTTGCACACATCTCCAAAATGACTCTCTAAAATGAAATTCCATTATGCAGCTGAGGAGTACATTTTCATTGTACATTTTATGGAGTGTTCTCACTACATGAATAAATGAAGTTTGTACGAAACGTACGTACTGCTATAACCAATTGAATTTTTTGTTGCTTTCCTTCAAATTTTATTCACCAAATCTCTTGATTTTGTTTTTGGTTTTTACCCTACCAAATTCTGGTGCCTCAAACATTTTAAGTACCACATTTAATCTTTTGATTAAATCTATATTATTTACATACATA
>NC_068999.1:51166623-51167994 GCF_001194135.2 Octopus bimaculoides
TATATATATATATATATATATCCATTCTGAAAGAATCCATGACACTGTTAATCTTAGTGTGATTTGAGCTCAGTGCAGAAAGATTCGGCATGATCATCACAAAACTCTCACACGTATACGTTCATAAATATATACATATATGCGTGTGTGTGCGTACATTTATGATGGTATGTAAATACATACATACATATATACATACAGAGGAATTTCCAAAATTATTTTCAAATCGGAACGATTAAGTACACTATCAACTGAAGATTATAGTATGCCATATTACATGATGCTCGGACTAATTGCTTTTATATGTTCATAAATGGAATACTATAATTATCTGTTGCATGATAAATCGCAATATCTAGAATCTCTATTTCAAACACAATCGTCGAAACGATTAGACAACGAGAAAAGTAGGTCACTATTGTTGGCAAGTCTTAGATACTCTATAAAATTCGTTGTATGTGTGTACATGTGTATGTATATATATATATATATATGTAAGTCTATCTATTTAAAATTATATAGATGTCATTTGCAATATAATTTTCAAATGCTCTTCTATAATACTTACATAAATTACGATTTCGTTTTGTTTTTGTCAGTGTGTATTAGACACAATCATTGTATAAAATAATTTGGTTTGTTATTGTGTGTTAATATTTAGACATGAAGGCCGCGAGTTAGCAGAATTGTTAGCACGACGGGCGAAATGTTTAACAGCATTTCAATTGCATCTGTTTTTTACGTCCTGAGTTCAAATTCCACCCTGGTCGACTTTGCCTTTCAACATTTCTCGGTCGTTAAAATAAATAATAATTAAATACTGGGGTCGATGAAATTAACATACCCCACCCCTAAACATTGCTGACCCTTGAAACCAAAGTTTTAAATCAATATTCATATATGAGAAGCGGTGAACTGACACAATCGTTCAGAAGGCCGTCTTTCCGTTCTGATTTCAAATGCCACCGAGGTTGACTTTGCCTTTTATCCATCACGTTCGATAAAATAAATACCAGTTTAGTACTCGGGTCGATGTAATCGACTTACTCCCTCTCCGAATCCGCTGGCCTGGTGCCAAAATGTAAAGCCAACATTTCTGCATGAGATGTGATGTGCATAGATATAGATTTTTCTTTATGCATAGACAGTGTGTATAAGAAATGCTTACATTTATTTTGTATGGCTATGAATTATTCATTCAATATGCACCATTTCTACTGCGTATCTTTGTCTTATATAAGTTTTCCAATTCGAATCAGCATGGCACCGTTTGTGGCTAGCTATTTCTTTCAATTCGTATACAGCATTTTACACACACACACACACACACACGCACACATGCATATATATGTGTGTGTGTGTGTATGGCTA
>NC_068999.1:51168119-51172435 GCF_001194135.2 Octopus bimaculoides
TATATATATGTACGTACGTATATATATATATCTATGAGCTGTTACTTATATCCTTTTATTTAATATAAAGAAAAGAAACATTGTGTTAGCTGAAATCTGATTGGTTCCTGACAGAATATACACATGTATAGGAGCCAAAAAAACCCAATTTTTTTTTATCATTTAATGTTTACTGGTTTCCTCCATTGGACTGCGGTGATGCTGGAATTGTCGCCTTGAAAGAAGATTTAGTCGAACAATCGAACGCCACTGCATATTTTGTTAAGTCTATTACTTATTGTAACGGTCTCTTATGACGACCTGCTGGATTCTGTGGACGTACACAAAAGCAAACCGGACCGCTAAGTGGTTGGTGGGGCAAGGAAACAACAAACACAATAATACATACATACATACATAATACATACATACATACATACATACATTTGTACTACATACATGCGCCAATGCTTGTATATGTGTTTGTGTGTGCGTGTGTGCATGCGCCCGTGTGTGTGTATGTATAGTGAGGGCACATGGCCTTGTGGGTAGCACTCACGATTGTTAGATCGTGTTTCCAATTCCTAGACCGGTTGATGCGTTGTGTTGTTGAGCAAATCACTTCATCTTACGTTGCTCTGCGATCGCTCCGAAACCTGACGTGCGGTACGCATTCAGATAACGTTGATTGATTTGATGGAGAGAGTGAGATGATATGTGGCAGGAACATTTGATCATATAAACAAAACATATGTGCAGGTCGTTTGCTCAAAAGCTGAACGCTCATAGGACGTATTCGATAGGAGAATCCATAAATATAACTCCGAATGACCTATCCTTCTTTTCTTTGTATCGTCTATCTGGATGTTTTGTTTTGTTGTCCCTTTTCTTGTATCACCTAACTGTCTTGATGTTTTGCGTTCTTGTCCCATTTTGTATTATTTACACACACACACATATATATATATATATATATATATATATATATATATATATTGGGATACACTCCATCCTAATGGATCCAGAGGAGAGGAAATCAATGTAATAACATCGTCAGCAGCCATAACAAAATACCACAATTCGCTTTATTCGGGTACTCTACATGTTCTGTCAGACCAACTCCACGTTTGAACAGGGACCGTGAAGGAGTGCAATTTTTTTTTGTAATTTTTCTATTTTCTGCTTCATAAATTAACTCTCTTCATAGACATAAAATGCTTGAGTATTTTCAAATGTCACGGCAAGATATAGACAATGCATAATTATATAATAATAATAATAATAATAATAATAATAATAATAATAAGAAGAAGAAGAAGAAGAAGAAGAAGAAGAAGAAGAAGAAGAAGAAGAAGAAGAAGAAGAAGAAGAAGAAGAACAACAACAACAACAACAACAACAACAACAACAACAACAACAACAACAACAACAACAACAACAACAAGAAGAGTCAGCTTATTAACAAATATTTCAAATAAATTGCTTTGAAATGCCATCCTACTTCTGTCCTCTCCCCCCTCATCACTAATAGCTACACTATAAAATACCTCACCACACTCCACCATCTTCAATTATCTTTTCCCTCTCCTCTTCTTCTTCTTTCTCCTCCTCCTCTTTCTCCTTCTCATCATCATTCTCATAGGCATCATCATGATCGTCATATTAACTATGATTAGCAATCGTCATCCTCATCAATGTCATCATCGACTTTATAGCCATAGTGTCGCAGAATTCCTCATTAAGGCTCTTTCCAAGAGTTATAGATGTGATATAGTAATTTATAGTATAATTACAGATATAACCATATATTAGCGTCTAACTCTGTAATTAGTGCTACTTAAATCGATTATGTTGTCAAATCCAAAGACAGATTAACTAAAAATTATTATAAATATTATAACAACAAAATCAACAAAAATATAACATTAAAATATACAAGGTAAAAAAATCAATTAAGATAATAAAGAAATGTATTAAAATACGCCGTGAGAATGATGCTCAGAATGCGTGTAGTTGTCGGGTTTAGTGTGTCAATCCTGTCTTGCTATTAGCACAATTAAAATTAATGATATTATCAACAATAAAGTCGAAAATAATGATAATAATTGCTTGATGCACTTAAAGAGTAAAGCAGTACAAAAATAAATATCAGAGAACTCGAATATTTATGCAACGATATTTGATTTCACATATCAACGAATTGGGTTCAAATTTTTCCCTGGATCGGATTTAAATTTCGTATTATTAACATTAATAAAATAGGAGACTAAGGCGTCGAGCTAGCAGATTCGTTAGCACGCCGGGCAAATTGTTTAGCAGCATTTCGTCTGTTTTTACTTTCTGAGTTCAAATCCCGCTGAAGTTAGCTTTCATCCCTTCAGGGTCTATAAAATACGTACTAGTTTAGGGAAGGGGGCATGTAATCGACTTATCTCCTCCTTCAGAATTGCTGGCCCTGTGCCAAAATTTGAAACTACCATTAAAAACAGGGGACTAGAATGCAACAAATCTATTACACAACTTCCATACGGATCTTTTAATATCAATTGTATTATTGATAGCAGCGAGCTGGCAGAAACGTTAGCACGCCGGGCGAAATGCTTAGCGGTATTTCGTCTGCCGCTACGTTCTGAGTTCAAATTCCGCTGAGTTCGACTTTGCTTTCATCCTTTCGAGGTCGATTAAATAAATACCAGTTACGCACTGAGTTCGATATAATCGACTTAATCCGTTTGTCTGTCCTTGTTTGTCCCCTCTGTGTGTAGCCCCTTGTGGGCAGTAAAGAAATAAGAAACGTTAGTACGCCGGGCAAAATGCTTAGTGGTATTTCCTTTCTTTATTTCTAGCCTTTTCGGTTAGAAGGGGTTAATCGATTCCATCGCACTTAGTACTTTATATTTATCCGACGCTCTAGTGATTCTAAAGCAGGCAAAGCCAGACTTACCCTAATTAGATACACAATATAGATGTTGCTCACAATGTGCAACGCATTCCACCTACAAGTAATAACAACAGGTTGTACTTATTACAAAAGGAAGGAAGGAGACAGCCGTGCGTTAAACACAGAACACACCAACTGTACAGTGGCATTGACAGTCAAGGTTTTGAAAAACTATATTGCGCGTAGTGTAGAATAAATGCAGTTTGCAGTGCAATCTGCCCAATTCGTCACTGAAATAGTAGGAAAATTCATGAGAGGAAGGACATATGTTGGGGCAGATAGCTGCAACAATACGGAATTATGCGGCCAATTCATCCAATAAAGCCACCATGTTGGAAGTAAAGAATGCTGATTATGACTGACATATGAAAGCCTGCTACGAGTGACTGAATCGATAATTGCAACCGCTTAGCAACAAGCACTTATAACGAACTTGATAAAGACAAAGAGAGCAAATCTCTTTGACATTATCAAAACTGAAACGAAAATATTAACCATCTCTTAAGTGAATGCTGTAGGCTAGCTCATAAAATGGTATCAGCGCTGGAATGATTGTAACAATAAAAGAGAGAATTGGGGATGTTAACTGAATGTGTGGATTCAAAGTGACAAAGAATGATATGAACAGGAACCAGAGGTTGTGCTGAAGAATGTTAATTGCTGGATTTTGTGGGATTTCTCGAACAAAGACTAGCCATATTTTAGAGGCATGGAGACGAAATGCGAATGAGAGAACAAAAAGCATCAGATTGCTTCAAATGTTAACGAGAAAAAAAATTTTATCAAAGGAAAAATAAAATGTTATAAACGATATCTTTTTATTAAAGGTAGATTGATTGTATATGATTTCACCGTGACATAAGGGAGTATTCTCTTTCTTAGAAGATAACAATAACTTACTTATTTTATAAGGTGACATAATATTAAATGCGTGCCATATTTACACATATCCAGCAACACACAATATGCAAACATAAATATATGCATATATACTTATATACATATGTAAATTTTCTTAGAAAGTATGTTTTTAAGTATACTTCGCAATATATGGACTGTATTAAGAAGTGTTCATTGCGAGCTAATTCGACGGATAATGGAAATTATATATACACAGAGACAAAGAGACATACATATATCTATATAAACATATATATATACATTCTTTTATTTTTTTATTTGTTTCAGTCGTCTTCACTCCGGCCATGCTGGAGTACCGCCTTTAGTAGAACAAATCGACTCCAGGATTTATTCTTCGTAAGCCTTGTACTTATTCTATCGGTTTCTGAACCACTAAGTTACGGGGACGCAAACACATCAACATCGGTTGTCAAGTGATGCGGGTGGGAGGACAAACACAGACGCAACAACGATACACAAACATATAAACATATAT
>NC_068999.1:51172592-51183799 GCF_001194135.2 Octopus bimaculoides
AGAAAGAATACGGAGACAAGGACAAAAACACGGAGAAAAAAAATTGAATAGTGTTCAGTCAACGGTCAATCATATATATATATATATATATATATATATATATATACGACGGGCTTCTTTCAATTTCCGTCCACCAAATCAATTCACTCGACTATGGTGGGTCCAAGGTTATAGTAGAAGACACTTGCCGAAGGTGCCACGCAGTGGGACTTAACCCGGAACCATGTGGTTGGGAAGCAAACTTCTTACGACACAGCCAACACACTTACATACATACACACGCGCGCAGACACATACACACACAGACACATACACATACACACACACATATACACATACGCACACAGAAACATACATACACATACACATTCATACATATATATTATATATATATATATATATATATATATATATGTGTGTGTGTTTGTATGTGTGTGTGAATGAGTGTGTATGTGTCTGCGCGCGTGTGTATGTATGTACACGTAGTCATACTCGGGGACACACACCTATGTGTGTGTCTGTGAACAGATGGTTAGGTAGGTCACTCGTAATTGCAATTCTTCCGTTTGTTTCTTTTGTTTTATCGCCATTGTTTTTTTCTTCTGGCTTAATATATATTATTAATTCTTTAATCATTTTCCCATTTTCAATTCATTCGTGATGGGTCTGTTATAAGAAGCAGCTGTTTACAATTGGGAATTATATTTAATATATATATAAATTAACAGATATATGTTTATTTTATACATACAGATATCCATATACTTACATACACACACACGCACACACACATATATATATATATATATATAATATGCAGGTATATATATTGTATACATATATGTGTATGCGTATATATATATATATATATATTTATATACACACACATATGTATATATATATATATATATATAGAGAGAGAGAGAGAGAGAGAGAGAGAGAAATAGAGAAAGAGATAGAGAGAGAGTGACAGAGAAAGAGGGAGAAAGTGAGGGAAAGAGATAGTGTGTTTGTGTGCGCATGCCTGGATACATGTATCTATTAGTAGCTAATGTATACAAGGCTATGACTCGGGTTTTTGTATGCAGGAATCTTTTGTATTGACAGAAATTTTAGTACATTACAAACACCCTATGTATTGGGTGCTTATAATATTTATACACACATATATTACTATTGTGTCAAAAACTCCCTAAAATTTTAAATACGAGAAATGTTTTGATTATTTTGCAGAACGTTTTAATTAGATGTATCAGTGACATGTTCACATATACGTTGATATGTATTCAGAAAACGTCTAGATTCGAACTGATAATCATTATCTTTAAACTCACCCAAAAGCCAAACATTTGTTCTCCACTAGGCCAATGACACTTATATATTTCAGCTATGGCTTATACTTATTCTTTTGAAAATGCAATCATACCGAACTGCCATGTCACTGAATGCAACAACGGAGAGTTAATAACTGTGCGAAGGTAAACGTATAGGTTGCATGGTAAGAAGTTTGCTTTACAATCGCATGTATCCGGGTTCAGTTCCAGTACCTGGCACATTGGACAAGTGTCTTCTATTATAGTCTCGGGCCAAGCAAAGACTTCTAAGTGGATATGATAGATATACGAGGGGATGCTAAAGTTCGTGACTTTGGCTGAAAGAAAATATAAGAGGATCAATTAATTATGATTCTATTTAACATATTCCGTTCTCAAATCAACACACTTATTGCATCGGCCTTTCAGTTTTTCTAAGCCCTACAAAAAGTACTCGGAATGTTGGGCCTCCAACCAGGCCTTTCGAGACACCCTGAAAGCCAGGGATTTTCATCATATAACGTTAGGAAGATTGCGGAATGCGATTTAGACTTGAAATGACTACTGCTAATTTCATTCCTCTCGACAAAATGGTATGCACTGCTATGTTCAGATAACAATCTTCTTACTACTTAACACCGTTATTTCTGTTTGGAATAAAACAATGGATTATTTCCTTTATTCGAAATATGAGATATTTGTTAAGGAGAACAACTAAATTCTTAGTCAATGCGGGAGGTATTTACAACTCGCTTATGTGACAATTTTAATTTCCTTTCTGTCTAGCTGCTGCGTTATCTAAGATGCACCACCTATTAATACTTATACCTGCTGACTGAAATTCAGAATAGATGCGTTAAAATATCATCTGAGATAAGCGTCTTTTATGAGAAATTATTAATACTATCTTCGCAATGCATATTCAATATCCGACCAAAACTATATTTTCTATATCTTACTGGTCGAAAAAACGTATAAGGTCCAACTATAATGCATGGTGCTACTCAGGTAATGTCAATGACCGTAAATGTTTGCTAATCAAAACAAATTATTACATATTTTGTTCTTGTTCGTGGGTATGTTATTTCGTGCAGTTTTTAACAAATACATTTAAGTTAGATCATCATTTTATGAAGTGCATCTGTGTCTCTTCATGTGTTGGTGCATATACATGTTCATGTGTTTATATGAAAGCGCTCGTTTTGCTGTTGTTATTTTTTAAACCTCAGCTCAGTCCTGAGTGACCATGAATATGAGTAAAATCGTCGAGAATTGGCTACTTCAAACCTTCAGTACAAAATAGGCTGCGCATCCTTCATACTTATATGACCGTGGGTTATTATCCAAGGAGAATGTTGCCTGTTATTTCTAGCAAGTGAAGTGACAGCGTAGAGATGTCACTCTTTAACTCATGTGTCTGTCTGACTGTATATTTACATGCGTATAGCTTCGATGGTGAGATAATTGCACGTAATATAAAAAGCATGTTTCTCGTGTAAATTTAGATGTAACGCAGACAATTGTTTAATGGACACATTTTTAGAATACACTCAATTGAACTTTGATTGAATAACGTAATTGTTTTTAAAAGTGAAAGAATAAAATTCAACGTATACAGCATTCGAGACTTTCTAAATATTTTCGATAGTCTCCCACGATAATTGAATGAATGCTTAGAGTAAATAATCCAGCGGAGAGGGAGAATCATGTAGACAGTGAAATTTTATTTTACTAAGAGAAATTTGCTTTAAAAAAACTAACCAATGATAGCCAGGAAAGATATTATTAGCATAAATTTTGATTGAACATTTAAGCTGTTACACATGAGAACGATAACACAAACCTGAACACCCACATACACGCACACACACACACACATATAAATATGTGTGTGTGCGTGCAATGAGTGCGCGTTCTCTGCTAATGTATTATTCCTTTGTTTTCTACATCAAAGACATTTTCAATAAACTTACATGTTCTTGTGTTCCAGCACAATACACTACAAGATGATAATGAAATTGTCTTTTTCAAACCAGATCTATTTTATTATTCACTGACTTTATTACAAACATATATAAAGCGGTCCTCACATTGTAAAATTGTTTCCTTTATACGCAAATAAGCATCACTAAAGCAAGCACACAATTGCATACATACGATGATGGTAATGATGACGATGACGATGATAATGATGACGATGATGATGATGACGACGACGACGACGACGACGATGACGATTATGATGATGTGACGATCATGATGATGACGGTCGTGATGACGATGATAATGATGATGATGATGATGATGATGATGATGACGACGACGACGACGACGATGATGATGATGATGATGATGATGATTTCATTTATTTGCCACTGTTTAAAGAAAACACTATACATAGAATAATCATTTTTTAATCCTAGTTCAGTCAATTAATAAGCTCTTTTATTTTGTTTATCGCCTGCGTTACGTTTCGGTCAATTGTTAACGTCCATATTTGTACTTTAAAGTGCATTATGTTGTTATAAAACAATGGCCTCTTCTGGGCGTATTTGTCTGCTATTTTTATCACTTCTATCGAATGGAGAATTTAATCTGACTCTGGTGCCCGCTTGGATAAAAAAAAAAATCCCTACAAAAGAAAACATCTTTACGAAGATTGTTCTGTGTGTTCACCATCTGTTTGTATTGGAGATCCCGGCGCGAATGCCAAACAGTACAGCTTGTCATTTCCAAACTTCTGGCAGATGTAATTGCGTCCTAGTGCTGTTTTTTTCTCAAAACGGTGCGCAACTGACCCTACTATGCTGTGTAGTCTAGAAAATCAGAAGCAAGCAATGCGCATGCACGAAAATAAAAAATATAAAATGGCAACAATTTACCCATCGCACCCTGTATATACCTATATAAATATGTGTGTATACATATACATACGAAAGGCTTTCGTATATATATATATATACATAAGCGAAGATGTTTGCCCGAATATTTTCGTGTTATAACGCCAGGCTTAAAGCATTGGAAGCTTCAAACCAATCGCACTGATATTCCGTGGTGCGCAGTGGGAATAAACCATAAAGTATGTGGTTGTCAAAGGACTTATAAATCATACAGCCATAGCAGCGACTTATATAAACACAATATTTATGGTATTCGCACAGAAAATTATTGAAGTCTTAGATATTATTCGCCTACAGACACAGTATTTATTCATAAGACTGACAAACTATGGAATGAAATTTGTGGCATAATGTATGTAACGTCATATAGATACAATATTTATTCATTAAGACAATTATGATATTAATATATGGAACGAAATCAAAGACATAATCTAGTATGCACACATCATTTCCATTTTTACGTTATTCTTAAGAGAAATTGGCTGGAAGAAAATATTTTGAATTAAGTATGATGTATATATTTCTGACGTATTTGTTTTTCTAATCTGGCGATCAGTGGGATACCTACTCTACTATACATTACGTTAACTATGGCTTCATGCCAATCAATATGCTCTTTAATCTTATATCAAAATGAGGTAGTAGTAGTAGTAGTAGTAAAACTTTAGATTTGTAAAATAGTCAACAAAGTAGTCATACTATACATGAAATATATACATTAAGTCTTCGACTTTGTTCCATGCTTACAATTTACATCATCTGCTACATAGATTGTTCGTTCAAAGTCTTTTTAATAACTGTAACAATTCTAAAACGGCGAGCTGGCAGAAACGTTAGCACGCCGGGCGAAATCCTTAGTGGTATTTCGTCTATTTTCATGTTCTTAGTTCAAATTCCGCCGAGCTCAACTTTGCCTTTCGTCCTATCGGGGTCGATAAATTAAGTACCAGTTGCGTACCGGGGTCGATCTAATCGACTGGCTCCCTCCCCAAAATGTTAGGCCTTGTGCCTAAAGTAGAAAAGAAAAGAATAGTGCTAACAACGTAGAAACAAGGTAAAAATGAAGAGAAGTGAACCAGTATTTTCTCATTATCAACTGCTCGAAGTTTCGAACTTGCACCGAATAAACATTACGATGAGTTTTGATAGGTTATTATGATACCTATGTGAAGTGCCATCTATATATTTTTTTTCCGTTAGGAACGCTCACACGCAATCACGTTCAACTATACACGGAGGTCAGACAATTATTTGGAGTCAAACTTTTAGTCAATAATATAAATTGATAAAATGTGACAAACCTATATCAATGCGCGTGCCTGACAATTGAAAATGAAGTAATATAAAAGCAAAGCATGTATCTTAGTCACATGAAACAGTTAGATATTTATTGAAGCAGTAAATTCACGAAGATATGAAAGTCGTTTACGTACTCCTAACGTTTATACATGACGCGTTATAAAATGAAAGTTACTTTGAAGCATTTGAAAAGCACGTTGCAATGATGCATTCAATATAAGTTTCTGTGTTGAATGAAACGAAGTGAAATTAAATATAATATATTAAATTCAAATACACGAACCACAATTAGAAGGGAGAATAAAGCAAAATTAGAAGAGGCGGTTAAGAAAACGTGGGTGATCGCTTTTATGTGTTTGCAAATAAATGAAAAGTATAATAGAGACGAGGATCATGTGAGGACAATAAGTTATTTTTTGAGAGTTCTATCTGAGTAAAGGAAGTCAAAACTGTTGGACAGTAATCGAACTTCGAGTACTGTCAATAAAATAAATAGAAAGCTATACCTCACTTCTAAGAAGAAGAAGAAGAAGAAGAAGAAGAAGAAGAAGAAGAAGAAGAAGAAGAAGAAGAAGAAGAAGAAGAAGAAGAAGAAGAAGAAGAAGAAGAAGAAGAAGAAGAAGAAGAAGAAGAAGAAGAAGAAGAAGAAGAAGAAGAAGAAGAAGAAGAATGATAATAATGATAATAATAATTTCAATGATGTTTTATTAAAATTCCTCGTAAATCGGTTTTAATTGGCTGATGTACAGTTTATTACAGAATAGGAAATATACTACAGTGAAATTTTTTTTTTCTGTAAGTTACCACTTCTGTGCATTAATTAGTAAATAGTACTTTGATTTTGATTTTGATTTTGGCTTTGGGTTGCATCGTGTAAATCATAGAACCGTAAAGTCTGAAGGCGTTATCTTTATGGACTGCGTCTGGAATGAATTATCCAAAAGGGAGTCATTTTCCAGTACGTTATTATATATGAGAGGAATTTGCTTCAACACATCAGAGATATATGTGCGTTTTACAATGCTTTCACCAACTGCTGGTGTCCTCTCTAACAGCAGTGGGATTGTGACATTGTAATTCATGTTAGTTCCATATTCATCACATTGCCATACTGGTGTCAAATGACCGATATTTTCGGTGTTAACTCGCTAACTTATTTCCTTGATTGATACAATTATTGAAGCAAAATAATAGCCGTCACTCGCAAACAAGTAGCGTTTGTAAGCTGTAGCATGCTATACTTAATTCTTTCAAGTTCGGGAATAATCACAAATATATTTAAATACCCTCTAGCATTTTCATCCATGATGCAACTGCACAAATCTGATGCAGCTTAAACATTTACGGCCGAATAGCCTGGAGCTATTTTCATTGTACCGCATTGCTCAATGATTCAATGCATATATTTCGTTATTAATGCAGAAGATAATTCGAAGTATAATACGTAACCTTGATTATTTAGATTGATTTGGACATTCCTGCTTTATACTTGTGTCGTTTTTCTTCAGTATCCTGTATTGAGAAATGTTGAAATACATTCATATTCTTCTGAATTGATGCAGGGCAGGAGCAAATCCATACAGGTTTTCGTTGTTGTGTTTTTATTGTTTAAGCTCGAATACTCGCTGTTTGAGAAGATCTTTCAATATACCATTCCAGATATAAACAATCGGAACGTTCTTTAGATGCAGTACGTCCAGAGCCATATATTGTATGTATATATTATTGAGGATGGAGGATATAGTTGCTAATTCTAACAAATTAAGCTGCCTACATAAAACAGAGTCGTTGGCTTTCATATTGAGTTATAAAAGTAGGAGGAAATTAGCAAATAATATTTAGTAACTGATAATATCCTTAACAAATGTATATATAATTTCTGTGAACAGACGAATATATACAAGACTTTGAATAATGGGAAATGCGTGAAACCCAACTCACATCATCCAGATAAAATACAAAGGACAGCGACACACGGAAGTACTTTCAGCGTATCTAGAATATTATAGCCGCACACAGATATATTAAACACATTTTTTAAATCTCCGCTTTACCTCAACGATTACAGATGTCTCTGCAGCATTTGCTTGCTGCATAGTTTGGCTTGAAAACCAATCTCGTGACGACATATGGCAAGGAAATAAAACTAATACGAAGTGGCAAATACTTTTATCTAGTTTAATTGCTATACCAGAAACACAAAGAAGTAAAGTAATTCCAAGGTAAACTAATACTACAAACAAGCATCAATGTCCGACACTTCAATATATTGTTAACACAGTGTCCTACAGCAACGATACAAACGTCTTCAGTAATACACAGTTAATGCTTATAAAAATATTTTCACCGTTTCAAAACAACAGCACGAAGACCGACAGCCATTAAGCGTACCTTAGTAGAGTCGCTTGGCCTAACACAAATTATAAACGTCTCAATCTCCTCTTAAAGAAAAGTCCAACCCATGAAATAAACGTTCATATGTATAAAGAAAGATAGGATGGTCAGAAATTCAAAAATTGGTGTTTGATCAGGGATTGTGTAAGGTTAAGGGACAAGATCAACAATAAACGAGCAGACGATGGCATATTTTTAAATATTTAGTTTTGCTGGAAAGAAGTGTGAAATCTCCTTCAAATGCCACAGACATAAATAAGAAAAAGATTGATTCTGTTTTATTCATAAATTCTGTAAATTAGCGAGGATTTCCAAAGCTGCAACAAACTTTGTGCCATGCATAACTGTTTAGAGATGATCTGGGTTTGAACTACACAGTATATGAACAATCTTAGGAGTATAATCTCTTTAACACAATCCAAACAAACGCTACAAAAATTAACATGCTTTCAGCAACGGATGAGGCAATACCTTCATTAAACCTAGGCTCTTGCTGGGAAATATATCAAGAAAGATAAGAGTAAAACATAAATAGCTGTAGCAGTGTCACAAAGAGGAGTCCGCTTTGGTTGCTACCCTTGTGGCTACTAAACAAAACTAGAAATATACGGAATGATTGTTTTGTCTGCTAGAAACAGCAAGCAAATATTTCCCATATCTTACCTAATGATTTTTAAAAGGCGCATCTATGAGATTATGTAACTCTCTGAAAGCAGGTCGACTTAGATAATTGTACAATACCTTCGATCATAGGATTACTCGATGAGGGTTTTCCCTGAAGTAAACAACATCAATAAGAGAAGTTTTTTTCCAGGAAGTAGAAGAATATCAAATGACTATAGTCGAGAGCCTTGTCTATGCGACGCTCTAAGTCGTTAAATCAGTTGGAAAATAAGGAACGATGAAAAGAGATGGAGAAAAAACACTGGAAGAAAATGACTAGAAATTGCTGTAAATGAATAACATGTATATGAATATTCCTCAATGAGGCAGGGGTACAAAAAAACACAAGAAATACACTTGACAGTAATTATATTCAAATTGTCTTTCCTGGATATGGAGATACAATACGCATATATTTATGAAGTGCAGGATTTATAATATAATACTGCCATATTGATACCACATTTACATGGTATAAGTAGTCCTATGAATAATCATTGTTTAGAAGTTTTGCCGGCGGACTTACAACAGAACGACTGCCGAAAGCTACCTAATGATTAATACAGGATATTAAATTGTCACTGCAAACCTAATGAATAAAACACGATATTAAGCGCCAGCACATAACAAATAAATATTAACCATTAGCGTATAACTAAGGCAATCAGATTCTCATATCCCATTAGTTACACGAGTTTCACATATTTCCTAATGCATGAACTGTTCAAGTTGGTGGTCAGTGTAAGATGTCGATTTAATGACACATAACACACGGAAAAGGCTACACGTTTGGGGAAAGTGTAATATGTTAGTTCATTCCCAAAACTGGATCTCTATTCCGTTTTATAGACACCACGTGGATGACAGAGGAATTCAGTTGAGTGAAAGTGAACTGCACACTTAAGTGAACGTAGTTAAATAGTGCTTACCAATAAATATGACGCTACACAAAATATGCAAATGTAACGCCACACAAAATATGTAAATATGCCGCTACACAAAATATGCAAATGTAACACCACACAAAATATGTAAATATGCCGCTACACAAGATACTTTTCTCGTTGCAAGAAGTGTTTCCTTTATCGTTTATACGCTCTATAGTAAAAATATAAATGCAACGTCTTGAGTAAAACTAAAGACTAACACATCGTAAAATGCCATGGAATAGATTTTCAAGTGTAGAATGATGGTGTGAGGATATGAATTTGTATTCGGTCATAAACAGATCGCAATGGTTTCATAAGAATGCGATGTGCTATTATGGTAGCAGATATATATCTGACATGTATATATATATATATATATATATATATACTTCTCTTAGATTAATATTCCAATTTACTTCTGAGGAATTTTCCTGGCTGGAATCAGTTACAGTTAAAGCCTCAAAAGTTCGTATAATAAAATGCAATTCAATGAAGAGAAATTGTGACCATTAACCCACAATTCACTCCACCTTTTGCACTCTTTAGTTTCAGATAAATTCAATATTTTCTTGCAAAGTTTCAAAACTGTGATTGTGTGAGAGCTACGCGTCAAACACCAATCTCTGTTATGATTTCTGCTTCATAGCAGTTCTCCACTTAAATTGAATTTTCTTCTCACAAGTATCTATTATCTGATTTCTGAACTCATAATAACATTCTAATTGGTAGCTCGTTCTTTAAGTTTATTGCTTGAAAGTAGACTCAACATATGTATTTCGTACTTCACCTGTCTTTGAGTCTGTGCCAAATAAACTTAACACTATGGTTCATAACTATATCTGTGAAAAGTTCCAAAGTTTTCTAGGTCTCTCAGCGGGCTTTAATATTTATGTATTTGTCGTTCTCATAAACTTACAGAGTCCACGTACTATAGCAGCATTAATAAATCAAATTTCTCATTTCTCACTTAGCTCCAATTTGCACAATTGGAATAGATGCGCAACGAATTACTATATTTCGCTCAGACCATTTCCCCCCACCCTCATTCAGCTCATATTCTCGCTCACGTTCTCACACATCTCAGACTTTCCTTTGTGTAACTATATTCTACCTTATTAAATTGTGGCTATACTTATAAGCAAGTGTATGAGCAACAAAAATATATACATACATGTACATATGTATATATATATATATATATATATATATATATTTAATATTTATCTATACATACATGTACATACATATATATATTTACATTTAATATTTATATATATGTATAGGTACATATACATATAGGTATATATAAGTGTGGGTGTATATATATATATATATATATATATATATATATAAAATTTAGCTTAATATTATATATATATATATTACTCACTGGAGTTACTATTTGGGCTTCGGCCATGCTTCACGTGTTTACTCGATCTCATGAATTGATGTACATATGTAACTTCTACACCTCATTCTATTGGACTTATAGCAAATCCATTCACAAAGCTTTGGTCGGCGTGAGGATATAGCAGAAGACACTTGCCATGTGGATGGTAAGCAAGCTACTTACCACACAGCCACTCCTGCGCTATATGGAAGTTATTGAAAGCTGAAACCCCTACGTGTTTTTGGGAGACCCTGTATATATGTGTATATATATGTGTGTGTATTATATATATATATATATATATATATATATATAT
>NC_068999.1:51184165-51187493 GCF_001194135.2 Octopus bimaculoides
CACACACACACATACACCCTCGCACAATATATAGTCAGGAGTTCACAATGTAGTATGGAGAGTAAAACATCTTCAAAATTTATTCATTATTTTCTTCATATTCCATTCTGACAGGTGTCGCTGTTCTATATGTGTGTCCTTCTCTCCTTTGATATGACTGATATGCGCATTTAGTTGATTTATATTAAATCAGTTGCAACATTTTCAAAACTAAATGTTCCCAAACTAATGCTGCATTATTGGAGGTGTTAACCACACACACGTGGGTGAAGCGAAGTGAAAATTCAAGTATCAGATATACGTTCTTAATATATACATACATGTATACATATACGTACTTACATACATAAGCAACTGACAACAATGCCAGTGCTTCAGTTTGAACAACGTGTAGCATCAAGCCCTGACAGCAAAGTGTTCTGGAAATATGTACGTTCGAAGCAGAGACCTCGCTCTCTAGTTGGCCCTCTTTACAATCCCTTCAAAGATCAATGATGGTCCCAATGAATGGGCTGAACTGATTGAATGCTATGCTTGCATTTTTAGTGTCGAAAATCCGAATGTACCTTCTCCACCAACTCTGATATCAAATTCTATAATACTTGTGAAATTCACACCTGTAATGCTGTTACACCACCTCAAGAATAAGTGCAACTATGCCACACCTGGTCTTGATGACGTTACTTATTTGCTTCTCAAAAGTGACGTTCTTTCTTTTTGCACCAGCTTTCATTCTTCTTTCAATTCTACCTTGACAACTGTCTTACTTCAGAGCAGTGGAATATCGATAGTGTCGTTCCCCTGTTCAAAAATGTTGATTTGACATCAGATATCAACTACCGTCTATTCTGCCTCACTAGCTCCGTCGCCAAACTGATGGAGTCCTGTTTCAGAGAAACAATCTGGAACTTCTGGAATTGTCACAGACTTAACTTTCGCTCACAATTTGGATGTGTTCTTAACTCCAATTCCAACAGGTATTGCCAACTCAACAAGATGACCTCTGGTGTACCAAAGAGATCCGTTCTTGGCCCCTCCTATTTGTTGCATATATTAATGACATAGATGCCAGCTTGAGGTATGTTACGTTGTTGAAATATGCTGATCACATGAAGCCGTACCTCGAGATAAAAACCTGGACACACTGCAGTAATGGATTTCTGATTGGCAATACATCAATATGCACACACATAGGAAAATGTATCTTTCTGTGTGTGTGAATGTAAATAGGTGTGTATATTTATGGATATGTGTGTGGAAGTGTTTTGCATAGGCGCGAGAATGCATGTAGATATGCTAGCATAAAGTTTTCAAGAAAGAAAATAATTTGATTTTTATACACACGGTTTGGATTCAGATATATTATGGAGAAATTATCGATTAGAGAAACTCGAAAAATATGTTTTCTTTGTACATATATAATGTTTTATGAAAACTTTTGTTTGTAAAATATAATGAAATGACATAAACACTGGTTCCATTAGAGAATAGTGAATCCTTACAGTTGTCATAGAAGAATGAAATCGATACGGAACATCAATATATTTCCTTCGGATATTTTCGATGCAAATTAAATGATTCAGCCATTATTAATGAATAGCGTTGTCATGAAATTAATGTCGGGACAATGTTAACATCTTGGTGCTTTCTTGTAAAATGTTACGTGTTCTATCCTATGGATGACTACTTTCTTTTATCCCTTATCTTCGTTGGACTGTCGCTATGCAGAGGGCGTTGGATTGAAGTGATTAGTGGAGCAAAAGAACCACAGTACTTGGTTTTTTTTTAGTTCTCGTGCTTATTCTATGGTTCTGTTTTTTTTTTTACTAAACTGAGAGTTTACAGGAATGGGAACTGACCAACACTGGTTGTCAAGCGCATGTACATACATGTAATTGTAAATACAAATATGTATGTATAGATAGATACACAAACAGATAGATAGATAGACAGACAGATAGATACATACATACATACATAGATAGACAGATAGATATGTAGAGAGAGAAAAATGTGCACGTGTGTATATATATATCGTGACTCAAAACCTTACCTTCGTAAGCTCGACGCTCTAACCAGTGAGCCATGCGCCTTCACATATATACATACATACAAACATACATATATATGTGTGTGTGTGTGTGTGTGTGTGTGTGTGTATGTGTGTGTGTGTGTGTGTGTGTGTCTTTTTGAATGTGTTTATACCCAAACCAACCTCTTCCAGTATCTGTTAGTTTGTATAAAATCTATGTAAGGACGCAGTGTATCAAATACTTGACACCGGACGCAGTTATTTTACCTCCTCATTGTTTCATTGGTGCTGCATCAATTGTAGTCATCTTAACAACCCAGTGCTACATATAAAATAGAATATTTACCGCAAATACATACTTATTCACATGAAAACTGGTATTCAAATTTGCCCTATAATATTCAGACAACATATACTTTTCCCTACATAGCGTATTACCTTGGGAGATTTCTACATTCTTTTGATTAACCACACTTTTCAACAGAAGTTGGGACCAATTTCTAGCAAGCAGTTGTGTTCTCCCTCAGGAAGTGAAGAAAATTTCAATTAGAACAGGATGAAGTTTGCATGCATTTTAATACGTAATTCATCACTGTTGCCTACCAACCAATGTGTCCGCCTTCCTATATGAATACATGGCAACACGTACACACACACACACACACACACACACACACACACACACACACACACACACACACACACACACACACACACACGCACATACAAACAAACATACACACACAAACTCGCACACATACATACACGCACACTAACACACGAATAACACACTCAAATTCATTCATAACACGCAGACCCTGATACTATGCGCGACTATACGTTCCGGGTCGATACGGTAAATCTAAAGGCATAAAACGTTACAAATTCTAAAAAAAAAACAGTGAAAGCAACAAAGTAATCCACCACATCCACTTTTATATCTTCTTACCAATATACATTATTAAATATACGAATCAAGTCGATGGGGATCCCTATCTACGTAACATCAGGGAGACACACGCATAATTCCAATGAAACCAACACATACACACTTGCCTTGAAACTAAAAATTATACATGCATAAATCTACACGTACACACATAAGTACGTTATCGCATAATTATATATATTGTATATATGCGTATGTATGTGTGCCTGTGTCTGCGTAAGTGTGTGCATATCTTTTTTATATGTGCATATATATACACATATATAGACACACATGTATATGTATATATATATATAAATACATATACATATATATACATATGTGTATATATATATATATATATATAT
>NC_068999.1:51189320-51191326 GCF_001194135.2 Octopus bimaculoides
TGAGGTCGATAAATTACGTACCAGTCATGTACTGATTGAATGTCAACGACTATCCCCCTCCCCTCAAATTCCAGTCCCTGTGCCTATACTAGAAAGGATTATAATTTCCCTTGATCACATGTTTTGTTGAAGCTCCTGGAGTCTTACATGCGTAGCGGACTTGATAACAGCAGCCTACGGTACCATGCTATCCATTCTTTTCAGCTAATACTTTTCTGATTTATTCTTATTATCATTGTTGTTGTTGTTATTATTGTTGTTGTTGTTGTTGTTGTTGTTGTTGTTGTTGTTGTTGTTGCTGTTGTTGTTGCAGTTGATGTTGATGTAGAAACAATTATAACGTATATTCATATGCATCTGCAATCTTTGTGTTTCAAATTCAGGAAATGAGAATTTCATTGGCTATATTTTATGTGTGGTTTCTTATTTCTTACTGACTGTTGAAA
Organism: Octopus bimaculoides; assembly: GCF_001194135.2. NCBI lineage: Eukaryota > Metazoa > Mollusca > Cephalopoda > Octopoda > Octopodidae > Octopus > Octopus bimaculoides. The sequence continues at coordinate 51,189,767 of NC_068999.1, forward strand.
CACTCCAAGTCGGTCTCGTTTTGATTTTGAATGGAACTATTCTTTAGAGCACACAAATATTGAACGAAACTGTTGTTTCAACCATACAATATAAATTAGTTCCTATTCAAAAATTAACAAATGGTTAAAATTTTAATTCCTACTAATCATCTTAAGTCTGATGCAAAGATAATTCAACAAAAGCAAATCTAATTTACTCAGCTGTAGGAGCTGCCATACAGAAAAAATATAAAGAAAAGGAAATTAAGACTGATACTCAAATCATACGCTCATGTCTAACCAACCACTAATGGAAATGTGAGAGACGCGTGTAGTTCAGTGTCTGTTTACCGTATCTTAAAAAGTTTTCTGCAAACTGTTGAGGTTTGCAGTTTTATCTGACACTTGGACCAATTCACATGCTTTACGATTGTTGAGAAGCAAAACTAAATGCATTAACGGCAAATAATCTAATATTGGTTTCAAATTTTGGCACAAAGTCAGCAATGGGTGGCAGGGCCGTTTAAGTCAATTGTATCGACCCAGTGCTCCACTGGTGTTTATTTTGCAGTCCCCAAAAGGGAGAAAAGCAAAGTCCACTCGAATTTGAACTTAGAACGTAAGGAAAAAAAAGAAATGCCGCTAAGAATTTTGCCCGCGTGCTAACGATTCTGCCAACACACCGCCTTACAAATTCTAATACTGATTTCAAATGTTGGCACAATGCCAGCAATTTCTGAGGAGTGGGTAAGTCTATTACATCAACCACAGTGCTCAACTGGCACTTATTTTATCGACGCCGGAAACAAGAAAGGCAAAGTGAGTCTCGGCGGAATTAAAGGCGAAAGAAATGTTGCTAAGTATTTTATCCGACATGATAACGATTCTTCGAGCTCATCGCCTTACAAATCCTAATACTAACATGCCTTAAGGCGGTGAGATAGCAGAATTGTTATAAAACCGGGGAAGATGTATAACGGCACTTTGTCAGCCTTTACTTCCTCAGTTCACACACCGCCAAGGTCATCATTGTCTTTCATCTTTTCTGGGTCGATAAAATACGTACCAGTTGAGTACTCTAGTTGATGGATATCAACTTACGTACTCCCTAGAAACTGCTGGCCTTGTGCCAAAATCTGAAATCAATATTAACATCCCCTAAAAAAATTGAAAACGTCCCTCTATGAACCACACCTAACATTTACTTATTTGTAGAATCAAGTAATATGGTTCCAAAGTTTACTCGATTACACCGATCAAGTGTTAAAGCGACATCGAAAGTATAGCAAAATAGAACTCATTGAATTAGATAAGGTACGTATGCATATAAATACACGGATACATATTTACATCAAATGTACGTAGAAATACCCACCGCAACCAGAGACATGAGAGGAGGAGCAATAAATATCACGGAAGCTCCTTCATGGAAAGACATACTCTCTTTCTGGAGGAAAATCTGGAGTGCAATATTGATTAACTTTCATTAAATTGAAAGATTTGAACACTTGTTTTCCTTATTTAAAATCCAGACATTTCTTATCGGATGACCTGATAAACACACACACACACACACACACA
>NC_068999.1:51191525-51192953 GCF_001194135.2 Octopus bimaculoides
ATATATATATATATATATATATATACATACATACATACATATTAGATGAGAGTCTTTCTCTGATTAGAAAATTTAAAATGTTTCCCTGTGATACTTCCTGCATAAGAAGCGTATACTGAAGTAAAGTAGACGTGGAAATTCTAGCGGAAATATTTAATAAATTCTTTAATGCTAATTCTTACAAAGGAAGGCTTCAGGGATAAGTCTGAAATTAACAAATTTGTTATAGGATGTATCTGATATTTTGTGTGCGTTGCCAGAACCAGTAACATGTTTTGACATATTACATTTTTATAGAAAAGAATAGGAATGAAATTAGATACACCCGTTTCACTTCCCTATAGGCCATTGCCGAAATCTAGCATTCCCTCTTGAGGAACTATAAAACCACTGACCAACCATTATCTTGTAACTGACTTTTGTTTCATTTCTGTCATGTATAAGATGTTTCATGTGAATAAATTCCGAAACAGTTGGTGTAAAATAGTTGGATCACACCGATAGCTTTTAATTCTTGTTTTTTTAATATTATTATTTCCCGTAGTTGATGAGGTAATAAAGTCTAAATTATTCCTGTTACCGCAAACATTTGCGCGTTTCACAGAACACACCCTTCCGCCTATGAATAATGAATAACAGGTACTGTATAATTTAACTGACGTGAAGCCTTCATTAAAATTCTATTTTAAATTTTGCTACAAAGTAATATTAGGCTGTAATTTTACTTGTTCATATTCTGTTTCCCCTATCATGCCAAATTTCAGGGCTATAATCTAGAACGATATTGCCTAGCTTCATTACGGTAATAACGGTTCTGTTGTTTAATGTGCAAATTCCATTTTTGTACAAAAATATGCACATGACAACGGATGACACAAGCTGACTTCAGTAATATATCTGATCATGTTTAGTGCTGCTATATTGAATGTGGTCACATAGAGAAGTCAACATAACTGAGCTTGTCCATATTCACTCTATAAAATTGAAAAGTTTGAGTGAGCGTTGCTACAAAATCTATTCTATTTTGTTTAATTAAATACTATAACGTAGAACTATGTATTAACTGTACATATTTAAATACTGTGGTGTAGAAATATGAATTAACCGTACATATTTAAATACTGTGGTGTAGAATTATATATTAACTGTACATATTTCTTTACAGAACATTCTCAGGTATTTGGAACATAATTTACAGTGAAATCTCTAAAATCCTTCTGCTTATACAGTGTGACTTCTATGGACAAATTTAATATATTTTATTGAAATATGTATCCATTTATTTGCACCTATCTTTGAGTTCTTAAACTTTATGAAAATATATTACTAAGGAACATATTTTACTCTAAATATATACACATTCCTACATGCATACATACATATATATGTATATACGTGCGTACGTATATACATACATACATATATATG
>NC_068999.1:51193095-51198210 GCF_001194135.2 Octopus bimaculoides
TATATATATATATATATATATATGCATTTGCAAAAAGTTAGCAGTAGAATATATTTGAATATATTTTAATGTGAAACACACAGAGATCCTCAATCGTTTCACATAATATAATTACCAGACCGTCAATGATAAATATTCGTTCTATATATTTAGAAATTGAAAGGCGTTTCGAAAGCTCTCTATGTTCGTTGGTCATGAAAAATGGTAATTACTGCCTGGTGCTTTCTGACTCTATTTCCTTTATTTGGAACACCTTTCGGAACAAAAGGAACGAAAGTGAGAAACCCTGTTCTCAGGAAAATTTATCCATTTCCATAAATCCTGTACATTGATGGAAATTACTTCAGCAGAAACCTCAAAGTGGCCTTCTTTAAACTAATTAATAACCTAAAGCTATTTCGCTCGCCATCAGTGATAACAGAAGTATAATAGAAGTTAATGTATCGATGTAATTTGAAATGCATCCACTCAAGAATGCAACCGGATACCAGCATTGATTGCCAGTATTGTAGCTGTTTTAATAGAGATAAACAAAATGTTAACTTATCTAGTCAGAGTAAGCCATACTACGAGGAAAACCTTACGAATGCAAATCTACTTAAATACATGCTCATGACAAATTTCGTTTGACATGTAATGCAGTGTATAAAAATCTTTAAATAGCGTGTATTAGAAAAGGCAATGTTAAACGAAAAATCTTTAGAATTCGCAAGTAATAATGGCTTTTAGTTTCAAATGATTCAAAAGAATTTTCTGCACACTTGTCTTCTAAGATACAGAAATGCATAGGTAGAAACTGGAAAAATATGGGAAAGTATTTTAATCTCTAATGTTGTATTTGAAACATAAATTCCATTGAAAAAATCTTATAAGTACAAAACACATTGATGGATTACAATTACTTAAAATTTCTTTATCATTATATTGCAAAGTTTATTTAATATTACTAAATATGACACAAAGCTCCCTCTCTTTCTCTCTTTCTGTCTCTCTCCCTCTTTCTCTCTCCCTCCCTCTCTCTGCTTCGCCTTTTCTTTCTCTCTAGATTTCTCTATTTCTTTGTCTTCCTCTAATTTCCATCTGAAATGTCAAACATACCCACTGCAAATTAATACCAGGTTTATACTAAATTCTATTCTACTATTTCAAAATGTTGAGACTGCTTAAGGTAAGCACAGAAAACCTTTTTATGAGTGAAGAGCAACGGGTAATTATTGTTCTTATTGCTGTTGCTGATGCGGTTGCTGTTGCTGCTGCTGTTGCTGCCGATGTTGATGATGATAATGATGATGATGATGACGACGACGACGATAATGGTTGTCGTGATGGTGGTAGTGGTGATGATACTGATAGATGGAAACGATGATGATGATGAAGATGATGATGGTTAAATCATCAAACACATTTGCTCCCATTGGAGCATATAACATAAGTCATGAATGAAAAACACAGTTAATGAAAATAGAGAAAAATAGCAAACAAGGCTGGGCTTTAAAACCCGAGAGAGTGACTTCCTTTGGTCTACCACTTCTAAACTGACTTGCATTGACATGCACGTTCGCGATTTGGTCTGCAATATGCTCGAGCAGACCTATGGCCAAGCTTTTCTCTCACTGACCCTCATATCTGTTTCTCATTTTCACGTAACAAGTACATTAGGACGTTAACGTGGACATTTTGAGGGAGAGTTATGCCTTATCTCTAGCTGTTCCATTGACTGTGTAAAAACACAGATGTTGGATTTACAGCATGGTAGTGAATGGGCAGGCAGTCTTAATAATCGTTTCTGCTAAAGACACAAGGCCTGACATATGGCGGGGGAGGGGATTAGTCGATTACACTGCCCCCAGTTTTTCGTTGGCACTTAGTTTATCGACCCCGAAAGGATTAAAGTCAAAGTCGATCGCGATGGAATTTGAACTTAGAACGTGAACACCGGACGAAATTCCATTAAATATTTCACCCGCCGTGCTAATAATTCTGCCAGCTCACCGCCTAATAGTGATAAAGATCTTTTCTACTCTAGGCACAAGGCCCCAAATTTGGGGGAGAGGAGCCAGTCGATTAGATCGACCCCAGTATGCAACTGGGACTTAATTTATCGATCCCGAAAAGATCCAAGGCAGAGTGGACCTCGGCGGAATTTGAACTCAGAACGTAAACACAGACGAAATACCGCTAAGCATTTCGCGTGGCATGCTAACGTTTCAGTCAGCTCGCCGCCTTAATAATGATAATAGTAACAACAACAACAACAACAACAACAACAATAATAATTATAATAATAATAATAATTATAATAATAATAATAATAATAATAATAATAATAATAATAATAATAATAATAATAATAGTAAAGTCGCTGAGAAAAATAATTTAAGCTCAGACATCCAATTTAGTAAGTGCTGATAAGGCGATTCGATGGATACTATATGTATTGAGCTGTAACCGTCTAATGCTACGTATTCTAAGCTTCACAGAATTATGTGAAGTGCAAATGGACTTGAATTGTACAATAAAATCAAAGCCGTGTATACGTGTTATAGATATGTCATATAAAACTTACTGTCTCGAAATATATTCCACATTTTTCAATAATGTAAGTACATAATCAATCCTGAGGCTGGGTATTGATGTTATCGACAATAATATGAAGCCTTAAGTGAAATATACCACAGTTCAAAAGCGTAACGAATTGTGTATATGCATATACGCATCCACAAACACGTATACACATAAAAATACAATGTCACATACATACAAATCCAACAAATAGATACTTATTTATACACACGCACATATATCTATGTACATATATATATATGTGTGTGTGTGTATGTGTATGTACGTATCTATGGATGTGTGTGTGTGTGTGTGTGTGTGTGTGTGTGTGTGTGTGTGTGTGTGTGTATATATATATATATATATATATATATACACATAAATTGATAAATTGGTGACAATACAGACTGTTCAGTTATTGGATAATATTTATGAATCTAGCACAATGGTTATATGAAAATAATTTAGACTTTCCCAGCTTTGGGTTTCTTATGAAGTATATTGTATATGATTACGCAGCATCAATTTTTACAACGAAGAAAAATGTATGCAAATGTAATTAATATACTCTCGCCGTCTCAGGTCTATTCCCAAAACGGGTATGTTGCTTCTGTTAGTTTTAGCTCAGCGTTGGTGAGGTTGTCATGCTACTACCATGACCAATATATAACAACCGTGACCGCCGTTCTCCTGTTATAGAGAATATCTGTTATAAACAGTTTAACAGTGTAACTGACCCGGAACTTCCAAGCCAATGTGATGAATGATGGAGTAGACCCAAAGTTCCGATTCTGCGTTGCTGAGATTGAAACCGTCTAATCTTTGGACGTGAAGTTTTGGGGCGAGAGGCGTATAAATTTATGACATGACAGAGTTGGCCAATAGCAACACTGGTTAGTATGTCAGCATTATAAAATCTATGTCCATCGCCCATGTCTTCTGTTTATCAGTGTAACAGATGTGTGAGAATGCTGTTCCCTTTTGAATTACAGGTACAATACATTCAGATGTCTTCAAGTCATTTTCCTTCTACCGAATTTCACTCACAATCTAGTTTCTACAGACTAGAGTCGAGTCTATAGAAAATCAGTTATAGACGATACCACGCACTTAGGTTCGAATCCTAGATCTCGTTCCGGTGAAGCGAAATTATTAACTAGTCGGCCATATAGTGACTACCTACGTAATTACGCAAACAATATACTAACAGGTATATATGTATGTATGTTTGTATGTATTTGTGTGATTGTGTGTGCGCGTGTGTTTGTGTGTGTGTCTGTGTGTCTGTGTGTTCGTGAATATTAGCTCAATACAGAAAGACCACTTATGAGACATGTCATTATGAGTATGTGAAAATAAGTAGAAGACAGTCGCTTATGATATCTTCTCATATCGATGTAAATAGACTTACTGTGAATGTGTGAGAGTGTGTAGATGTATAGATATATACGCAAATACTAGATAATTAATATTTATGTTTACCGTTGCACGCCTTTATGAAGATACACATTATTTTTGATTTTCAGTCGATATATAAGAATTGCTCTTTCTAATAACAAGAAGACATTGTTTTGGGTTTCTGTGAAGAAAGCAATTATTTTATTCAATTAATTATTAGGGAGATTGCACCACATTGTGCAACAGTATATATTTTTGCTTTACCAGCAACACGCACACATAGACACACACACACACATATACATACACACGCATGCACACACGCGGCACAGACACACACACACACACACTTGCATCCGAGCATACTTGAATTTTTGTCTTAATGTATACAGCCAAATACACACACTCAAATACATACATATATATATGTATTTATCTTTGTATATGTGTATTAATACATGCGTAGATATACACACACTCACACACATATATACATGTATATGCTTATATAGATTTTAATAATGCGTATGCATATATAAATAAATACACGCACACAAACATACACATTCATATATGTATATGTGTGTGTGTGTGTGTGTGTGTGTGTGTGTGTGTATGCTTATACAGATTTTAATAATGAATATCCCTTTATAAATAAATGCACACACACACATACATACATATATATATATAAAGATACATATGTGTGTATATATATATATATATATATATATATATATATGTATATATATATATATATATATATATATACATATACATATACTTCTCATTACATATGTAGATAGATAGATAGATAGATAGATAGATAGATGGATAGATAGATAGATAGATAGATAGACAGACAGACAGACAGACAGGCAGGCAGGCAGGCAGACAGACAGTCAAAGAGACAGACAGACAGATTTCTTATAAGCTGACAAGGTGAGTTGAGTTTCACTTAAGGCGTGGTAAGAGCCACTGATGAGAATTAAGATATTTTAGCATCAAAATTCGAAATGGCCACTGATTTGGCGATGTTCGCTTGTCTCCCTTGTCAGTCATTATCATAGAGCTTCTGCGGCTATTCAGTGGTTTTGACCCTTATTTCCAGCACTCTCTCTCTCTCCCCTTCTCTCTCTCCCCTTCTCTCTCTCC
>NC_068999.1:51198858-51211295 GCF_001194135.2 Octopus bimaculoides
ATATAAACACATATTGCTTTCCATTGTTAGTGTTGTTGAAAACCTGATTTGATCGAAATATTTTATACAAAAACGAAATAAATAACTGATCAGCTCTAATAAAATACATCCCAATACAACGTAAGAAAAAAAGACGCTTTATTCATAAACACAACACTACGAAATTTCACAATATAATGCAAAGGCCTATTCTACTTAATATTACACAGATAAATATAAATTTTATTATTTGGTGAAGTTGGCTGTTTGCCATTTTATAAAAAGGAAAGGTGTAAAATTACATTTTAGTCTAAATTTAGGCTATCGTGATATTATAGGATATCCGGTTATTGTCTTGATGAAGAAAATATAAAATGAAAATAAGAGAATTAAGTACAAAATATCATGACTTTTAATATCAGAAACTGAATGGGGAAGGTAATGATTAAAAACAGAAATTTAAAAAATAATGACTTCTGAAAGTCACACCTAATTAGATATAAATACTCGCGTGCGCGCGCACATACACACATAAATACGCGCATACACACATGTCTGTATGTTTATCTATAAATGCGTGTATGTCTATAAATGAATGCATGTATGTGAATGTTTCGGTAAGTGTACGTTTTCAGACATACGAAGCTAACATACATGAATTTCTGAAAGAAACTAATATTCTCGCGTTATCACGTACACATACACAAACACACTCTCTTTCTCTCTCTCTGTCTCTCTGTTTCTCTCTCTCACACACACTCACATACATGGATCCAAATATAGATACATACATACGTGTATTTCTCGTGTACCCCACTCTCTCTCTTTCTGTCTATCTATAATCATGTACATGTGCGCGTGAGGCGAAGTAGGAGGTGCATTCAAAAGATTTGGAGGTTCCTTTAGGAGAGGAAATTACAACTGTCCCAGCATATTGTAATTTTAGTATATCATACCTTTTCATGTAATGAGATGACCTGATAACTTTTTATTCCAGATTGAAAGAGACAGCACTTTGAGCACACCCTACGAAACGCTTTTCCAGAATTCGGACGCGAAGTGAAGGTAATCTGAATGCTCGCTATCCAATAAACTTTCGTGTTCAGCAGGGCAAAAGATTGCTTACAGATTAACTTGTATGAGACAAGCATCTGATTGCCACTGGATCAAGAGATTCAAGCATTGCAGAAAGGTGGTGAGAAGCGATAAGAGGTATGAGAGGGAGAGAGAGGGGTCGAAGCATACGATCTCTTTATGAAAAAAAGCAATTTTCTGGATGAAGACTATTTTCAGTTTGTGTGGCAACTGTATACAGCATTCTTTAGGAAAATCTAAATACACACAAACTTTGGACAAAGTTTGAATCCAGTGTTCTCTGTGTTGAACAGAAGTAAGGATGCAATGGTGACAGCAGATGGATAATTGAACTCACTACTTCTAAGGTAAGAGTACTTGAGCCTCTGATGACCCATGGCGAAAGATGGGTCAATGCCATGATCCAGAGACCGATGGACAGGGTGCCCAATGGAAGCGTCCTGGCTCCACCGGTCCCAAGAAGAGCGGCCAAAGCAGGTCCATATGGAAGCTCATAGCATTCTCTTTTTACCGTTTCATACGTTCAGCATTCTAAACACTACTAAACGGAGTTGGTGGATTGGTGAAACTGTTAAATCGTTTGACAATGTACCATGTGGTATCCTTTTCTGTCGTTCGTGTTCTGGTGGTAAAGCCTGCACTGACATCTGCTCCAAGTTGCATCGGCTGGATATCATTGTTGGCGTGTACAGGGCTGACTACTATGCATTAGTACTTGCAAGTTTTCCGAATCAAAAAGTCTTAACTTGGGGTCTGAGATTGCACATTGCTAATAAACTATCTTATTAAGGAAAACAGATTTTTTGGAACATAGTGTTCACTTAACGTACTGTAAAAGGAGTCTGTATTGTTATGAACAATAGGTTGATGTGAGTTGATGATGTAAATTTACCATCAGCAACAGAGTCACAGAGACTTTTACGAATTGCGTAAAATCTTGAACAAACTGAATGCAACAAGAAAAAACTATTTGGAAAGCAAAGTTCTGAAACATCGTATATTATAGCTATCAATAGTGGATGAACGCTACACATTGTATACACAACCAACTAAAATCAATATAAGCAACAAAAAAATAGCTTTTAGCTCAGAATAGTTAAATATATCTATACAAAAGTTAATCAATATAGCGTAACTTGTAAATGCTTGGAACGATTGCTCAATGTGTTTAAATTTTTTATTCTATCAACAATAAGATGAGTCGATATGTTAAGGCATTTTAAATCTATCGAATTAATGAGGAAGCCTCTACATAATTGCTGGACCTGCTCGAAAGAGTAGACTCGTTTCCATGAATCTGTATACTCCTCATGTCAAAGACACAAGCAGAGATTCAATAACGAGTCGTTTTTTCGGCATAAAATATATTTCCCTAGCTAAACTACTTGATCCCTGCTACGCTGGGTCTAAATCAGAATACGTTATTTAATGAGTTTAAATAAGATAAGTGTGGTTGATCAGTTGGAACTGTGTTTGAACTATATATCAACGACACATGATATCGCTATCACCACACTGAGAAACATCGAAACGATCATAGTCTTTGTCAGCAATACCTGCCCTCTTATTCCGAGAACATTCAATGGAAATCCGGTTTCGTTCTCAATCTGAATGCAAAATATCCACTCTAGCTTATCCACTTTGCTAATTCATTTGGTCTGGTTCTTTGTACGAGTGAATGTAGCAACGGAACAAACAACATCTACTTGTAGACCTAATATCCGCAGACATTCCGTATACAGCAAGTTAGAAATGTTACAAGGATACATATACATGTATACATGCATACATACATTCACATACACACATACACATTCACACAAGCACGCTCACAAGCGCACACATACATACATATGTATATATTTATGTGTATATATATATATGTGTGTGTGTATGTGTGTGTGTGAGTGTATGAGTGTATATTACCTTTGTATGTATAACTTGTATGTTCTTGTTTCTGTAGTTGTGTATGGACTGCAATAGTTTTGCCATTTGCTCTTGTTACTAATTCAACGTTGCATTCATATTCGAACAAGTACTGCAAAACCACCCACAAAGAAACCATAGATTTCTATAATGGAAATTTCGATCACCGATTGTTTTGCTGAGAAACAGAAAATTAAATACAGTTTCTGATCAGCTTTGTGTTCAAATAAATATAGTTTACATTAAGCTTTCAAACTGACCCTTTTGACAGAAATAAACACAAGATAATCATTAACGTGAATGGAGTTTCGTTGCCTAATGCATACAATTCAAAATAACTGTCTTATTTCTCCATCAGAATAAATGACATTGACTTTTACCATTATTGATTTTTAAACGTATATTATTTGTTTCATATATTAATTACATACTTCTGTAAATGTAGTTTAGGTATCAGAACATTATAATATGGGCGTTCATATTTTATGCTTTTCGTTCAAAATTTCAATAAACAATTCGCCGCATATGTTCTTACGAATATCTAATCTAATTTACTGTAGTACTCTCTTGTTGAAGTCATTTTTTAATGCAATAGAGAGCGTGTTGAAGAAGGGATAATTTCATGTGATTTGTTTGATGCAGTGGTAAAAATCCCTCCTGTCAACTTTATAGAACTTAAATACTGATGCTTTTGGAGAAAATCCTGAAATAGATAAAATATTCAATTCCTTTAAGTTGAAATTAATGATTGAGTCATATGTATGTGCCGTTGTTTTTTCTTTTTTTCTTGAAGAATTTGTCTTGTATTTCTGTACTACAACAGACCAATCACATGTCCGTAGTACCGGAACTGTGAGTAACGTTACCCCAGCTATCTTTCTGAGCATCTCCATTTGGATCAATTGTGTTTGCAATCATACTATTCTGGACATTACCTAACTTACATGTTCATTGAAATATATCTTCGATATCTGTGTCAAATTGAATCTCCCTACGCGTATCTGTGGAGTGCTCAGCCACTTGCACGTTAATTTCATGAGCAGGCTGGCCGTTGCTCGGATCAACTGCAATACTCGTCATCGTAACGGACGGAGTGCGAGTTATATAAAATTAGATGTAGTTTGGCTATTTTATATTAAAAGAAGATGGAAACTTGAAGCTGTCCATTAAATCCTGTGAATTTTGCTCTGCAGAATTGAGATCTTAATTTACATGTTTGGAATGTCTTCAAATCTCAGTTGTCTGATATCTACATCACTAGATAACAGACAGTGTGTGATCGTATAGACCAATATATCACAAATATAAAGAGTATGTGGTGTCGTGCTACTTCAATAAACGCAATTTATTGCAAGCCTTGTGTGATATAACAAGATGATTGGATGAGCTGTGGGAACGACTTCATAAATATGCACATTTATATATCATAAATGATGTATGAACTGTTAGAAATATTGGAACGGTTCCTGGGGAAAGCGAATAATATAGGTGATTTCAGTTTTCCGAAGATTACTTCAAACACGTAGCTGATGGTTCATCTGATGGCAAATATGTTACTGATCAAAGTTGCCTATTAGTGGATGGATTCGATAAGATGGTGATGATGGAGATGTTACTAAGAAAATCATTTTCGCATAAAAGAACTTGGATCAATGAAGAGCGCCTCAGCAAACTGAGCGGCTCAATATCAGTTTACTCTAAATAAGATCAGCCTTTTGTGTTACAAGGTGTGCAGATAATGCCGTTACAAAGGAAGAATTCTAAATGCTACTAAGCATTTGCAGTATGTCTTTTATAGGCGATTATGAACGAGTTAAATCTCAATAAAGCTTCAATAAAAATTGCAAATATTAGCGTGGTTCACTTCAGAGCAGAAATTATATATGCACCGCTGTCAAGGAAACAAAAAGAACAAAAAAAGGCAGAGAATATATCCTAAATAAAAGAGAAACTGTTTTGAAGGGGTAACACATTGCAATGAAAGATGTCGGTAGATTGTGATTATTCAAGGTGGAAAATTAGTGTAGCATATTTTATATAAATATTGATGAATGAATGTACTAAAATTATACTGTGCTGAGGGTTAGTTGTAGAATAACGTTTTGTTGGTTCCAGAAAGACGGAGATAGTCAAAGACATAAATTGTGGTGTTTCTTAATGTAGTAAAAACGTTGAATGGAGAATGCATGAATAGCAGGAAGAATATTTGACGTATAATATCTAGAATAATATAAATCACAACAGGATGTAACCAAAGCTTAAAGGAAATATAAAGTAGGTAAAACATCATAGAGCAAATTCTATTTAAGAGCTTAGATCTATGCTAAATTTAGTAGGGTTCCTAAGAAATGTTATCCTCTCCTCACCATACATGAGCAAATGGATCAGAATGAAAGAAAACAAAGGTGACTTGAATGGGATATTGATAATGAATGTGAGCAAAATATGGAACGAATAAAATAGCATACAACCCATCATTTATTGTATATCTTGAAATTCACCACATTCCTATAAAACTGATGATTCATGCCTACGCAAATATAATATTCATTCACGTCGATCATATAGAGATTTTTGTATGAAAATCTTATTATTTATTGTATTGTATTTGCAGAGTTGTCGTTAACATCATCGTCACAACTACTATCAGTATCGTAAAGAATATCATCATCATCATCATCATAGCCATCATTATTTCCAACTCTGCGATAATCATTATTTTCATTAACATGAAAATCGTTGCCTGACATTTGTAACTTATACACATATTTTAGTCACTCCTTCATCAGCCGTTCCATTCTTCTTTTATAACAAAACTAACCATGTGAGCAATTGCCTTACACACAAGCGTTAAAGATACAAACAAAAATTAAAAGAAAAAATATAGATAAGAACGGTATATAAAAGAAACGGAGGAAGTAAAAAGAAACAACAATGCAAAATATGATACAATACACTCTACACAGGATCCAATGCAATGCATGGAAGTGAATAGAATATAACAAGTTCAAACAATAGAAAATGCGAGAGGAAGAAAAAATGGTCTTTACAAAAAATTCTGCTCACTAATAATTAAAAGAATCGAATAATTCTTATAAAGATAGCTGACAGTGTGCATTGTCCGTATAGATTAGTAATTTGGTAGCTTGGCTTCATAATATTGTCCAATCAACGATATGATATAGCAAATACTTGGTAAACATCTATGTTGAAGGTAAATTCTCATTTAACTTCTCTACTGACCAAATGACCGCATTACTTCTTGTTTCTGTCATACATACTCTCACGTAAAGTACGTGGCTTAATAAGTTAGATTCCACTCTCTTCAAGGAAAATGATCTTAGCCAAATCGTCTACGACTCATCGTAATGGAAAGTATGGTTTCCATACTTATATGCGAATAATGCGACAACTGGAAGAAGCGTGAGCGTTTTGGTTCCGCTCCATTATTCATAAATATCTCCTCTTGTGTAAATTCCGAATTGATATCTCTGCTGCTTGTAAACATCTACGTCAACGATAATACGTACAAACTTCCAACACACACATTCATACACACATATATTTCATATAGAACTAAGATAATATACATGTGATTATATTTTACGCTTAACAGCATATCGATATAATGTAAACATAGTTGATATGCTAAACTTTATAATATTCGTTTTGATTCCATCGAAAGTCTGGTAAAGGATAACTATAACTAATATTCAATTTGTGATTGCTATAAGACTTTTGTTCAAGAGAGTTAATATAGAGTTACAAGCTACGCTTGTATAGTGAATTGAAACGTTATTGAAATTTTAACATCGACTGAAGCGGGGGGTTTTTGTGTTTTTTATTGGCTTTTTCAATAAAAACAGAATGACTCGTTCGATTTATTACACTTGCAACAATATTAGGAAAGCCATGTTGTCTAAAGTTTCCCCCTTAATATATAGACATTTCTCGATTTTAAAACGAAGTTTTAATCGATTTCATTTATTTTTGTTATACATTTCCTTTCGTTACTTTGTTGCTGATATTTTTGTTTGTTTGTTTTTTTAAACTTTTTTAGTAATTTCGATGGGGGAAGTAAATATGTTTATAAATGTTTATTTGCTAACATATTTATATGTCTTCAGAGAGACAGTAAAGAATTACTTATTGGTGAATTTATTGCTAGCATCATCTGACATACGAGTAGTGCACCATAGTTCGTTCGTATCATACAAACATAGCATGACATTTATATACAGAATATAAATATAAACATTCCTAATCTTATGAATATAATCCGGATTATACAGTACAATGAACAGTGAAGAAAACAACAAGAGTTTGGCGAATGTTTTTATGAAAGCGCTGAGTTCTTTATTGTTTTTTTTTGTCTTGTGCACAAGACACGTGAGATTTAAGAATTCATCCCAACCAAACTTAATCTTTAATTTTACCTTTAATTTCCTTCATCCCAACGAAGGAATACTTTGGAGGGAAGACTAAAGAGTATGTTATAATCGCCAGTGTATAATCGCCAGTAGGATTGAGTGATAATCTGTGTGTGTGTGCATGTGCTTGTGTATGGGTATATGTATATGTGTGTGTTATCCTTGTATGTGTTTGTCCATATGCGTGCCTCGGATGTTTTAAAAGTGCATTCAGTATGTATGATTTCTATTTGTAATTAACAGAATCGTTAGCACACTGGACGAAATGCTTAGCGGTCGCTACGTTCTGAGTTCCAATTCCGCCGAGGTCAACTTCGCATTTCATCCTTTCGGAGTCGTAAAAATAAGTACCAGTCGAGTACTGGGGTCGATGTAACTGACTAGCCCCCTCCCCCTGTAGTAGAAATGTTGTGCCTACGGTAGAAAGGATTATCATTCTTATTATTGAAGGCGACGCACTGGCAAAATCGTTAGCGCCCCAGGAAAAATGCTAAGAGACATTTTGTCCGTCTTTACGGTCTGAGTTCAAATTCCGCCAAGGTCAACTTTGTGTTTCACCCCTTCGAAGTCGATATCTTCAGTACCAGTGCAATACTGGGGTCAATTTAATCGACTAGTCACCCTCTCCCAAATTTCAGGCCTTCTGTGTTTAAAAGAAATGGTTATTATGATTATTATTATTATTATGATGATGATGATCATCATCATCATCATCATCATCATCATTATTATTATTATTATTATTATTATTATTATTATTGAAGGCGGCGAGCTGACAGAATCGTTTCCGAGCCGGCCCAAAAGCTCAACGGCATTTCATCCCTCTTTACATTCTGAGTTCAAATTCTGCCGGGTCGACTTTGCCTATTATCATTTCGTTGTCGATAAAATAAATACTAGTTGAATACTTGGATCGTTATCAGTCACTATCCTCCTCCCCTACCATTTGCCGTTTTGGGCAAGTACATCTACCAATAATCTCGCGTTAAGATTTAGATGAACATCGAGTAGACGTAAATTGATTAAAAATCTGCCTCGTATAGAGAGAGTCGCGCCTAACACACTGTATTAGGCCGATTTTGTCTTTGCTTACCATTAAGGGTGTTCTTGTCTATGGAACACTTGGGTTCTTACACAATAATTGTTTAATGAGTAATTAATTCAGTCAGTCGAAGAACATCAATATACTCCTCTTCGAAACCGGCGAAGGATCTATATAAATTACAGTTATGCTTTCATAAATGTATAGGTGTATCAGCCTGCAAGTTTACTAGTTCCTTCGTTCATATGTTCAATATATTCTCGATAATGTTCATTACACATTTTATATGCTATTCTGTATGCACAAAGGCTTCTGAATCTCTTTAAAAGAAATCATTTATATAAATATGTACATGTGCTGATTTAGTATTTACTTGTAGAGATAATTAATTCGCGTTTGGAAAAAAAAAATCAATATAAAATCTTGCATACTATTGTTACTGCCTTACTTTATCGTAGAAATCGATTTTGTTTTTAATACGCTTTTGTGGATGTAGTTCAAATTCGTATGTAATTTACATGAGTTATATAAAGTTACACACGACATAGGTTAAACGAAAGACGGTCGTGTGTTTCTCGCTCATTAATAGATTTTTATAGCAGTTAGCGAACAACATATTTAGCAATAAGTTGAAGCGAATGAGAAAGTGAGCATACAGCTGTTGTCTTCAACCAGAATTTGCGTCTTGAGAATAAACGTGTTAACATAGCCTTAAGTCAACATAGTAAGAATAAGTCATAATATGGTATTTGTATCATTGAATATCATCAATGAGGGTAAACAACCCCTTTCACTTCCTAAGAGTCATATTGGACGCTAATGTGTTTAAGTCAAATGACCAATTTTATTTGTGTACAAGTACAAATAAACCATAGCACGCACAGAAACATTGCAGGGTACTGATATCACATTATATTTCAGATAATTACTTTCCTTGAGAATTGTAGCTATCATTTTAGTCAGGTTTACATATATGCTCCCGTCAAATACTTGATGAGTTGTTAATTTATAGTTACCGGAGGGCTGAATGTTAAATTCAGTCCTCTTTAGTTGTTATCCCAGAACCTGACTTTATAAAGAGTAATTGCTTTTGTCCAGCACTACAATGTTATGAAGTCGATCAACATATGCATAGTATTAATACTGATAATAGCAATCAATGAATATAAAAATGTAATAATAATAGTAATAATAGTAATAATAAGAAAAAGAACAACAGCGACAACAACAACAAATTTTTATCAGTAATAAGAACGAACCTGAATCAAATCAATGATAATAATAATAGCAGTGATAACAATGAAAGTTATTGTAATAGTAACAACAACTACAACAGTAATAATAGTATGCAGTAGCTAAAATGCAAATATTTATAGAAAATTAAGTGAAATGAAGTGGAATTAAATTGAAATGAAATATGCGAGTAAATGTACTCCACCATATAAAAAACAGACTAGAATATTGTTTGCTCAAACGTTATTTGATTGTCAGCCAAGAAAATTCTACTTTCTTACAAATAATTCTAACGTACCCGGTATGAAAAATACCAATTACATATTTAAAATGGTCATTTGCAACAAGTAGAAACAAACAAAAATTAACAGGAAAAACACACGTGATTGTAAACGGAATACGTGCATAGGAAATAATCAATAAAAAATAGTAAACCGGTTTATTATTACATTGGATAAAAATAATTTAACTGTATTTTCATACACGACAGCAAAGAGTTTTTGATTGCGTGTTTGGTATTTCTATTAAATTAGTAATATTTAGAAATATTATTTTGTGAATATGTACTAAATGTGAATGCATGATCACATGTTAAACGAGACGTGTTGTTTGTTTTCTTTTTCAAGTTTGTGAAAATATAAATCCAAGATACATGAGAGACACACGCACGGGCAAAACACACGGGCACACACAAACCATGGAGCTAATGCTTGCACAAACACATGCACGCGTGTCATACATACATGAATTGATTTCTCAATTGTTGTTAAATAAATCTCTTTATATAATTGCCTGTCCGTATATGTGTGTGTGTGAACCATTAACCCCTCCACATCTTTTCTCTCTCGGTTTTTTTCCCCTTCACTCTCAGTTTTCTTTCCCCCTCTCAATCCTGTCTTTGGAAGAGCGTAGGCTCGAAACGTCGAAAACGTTTCCCCGAGCGTTAAACTAATATACTTGCTTGTTATCCCTTCACCTATCTTCTTTTGTTGTTTTTAAATCTCAACTATATTTCAATTTGTGCGTATGTGTGTGTATGTATATATTTATGTATGCATGTATGTATGCATGTATGTATGCATGTATAAATATGTATATTTGTATATACATAACTAAATATACATACAAACTTACATATAAGGCGAGACTGCTCTTGGTTATCGGGTTTACCTTACCACAATATATCATTCGAAGTTTACCATCATCAGGAGTTATGTGTCATCGGTGCAGTGTGGAAAAAGTACCGATCTTGCCCACACGATACACTTCGGTTTTCGATACTGCGATCTCGTACAATGCTTAAATACCTAGGGCATTTTATTTCATGCCTCAGATGAATGTAGCAAAAGTGTGATGACGCAATCATCATAGAAACAAATATACGTGGAAAATTGAAAGTTACAGGATCGTTCCTTGCTAGTCTCACAAGGAATTGAAACATTCTCAATCCTTAAATTAATTTCGGAATCTAGGAATTTACCATTCGAAGCATAGCTACGAAGATAAGGAAAAGAATCGACTGCATGCGGTCTTGTCTCTTGGATAATTATATACATAGTTACATATAACTCTTTCATGAGGCAGCTACAAACATCGTTCTAATTTTCTTCATGATTAATATAAGTATAACAGCAGTAGAGACACCGGAAAAGCAGATTCTGTCTCTTCTTAATATCTGGCTGGGATTCGACAAGAAGATCACATTCGTTGGCCTTTGATTTAGCTTTAAAACAATTATGAAATAGTTCACCTCTTGTACGAAAGAAGACAAGGATGCCTTAGATGCGAACTGTAAATGTATGAGCAACTATAACTGCCAAGTATACAAATTGCAATGAAGACACTGGTATGTCACAACTATTTAACGTAACTGTGCACTACAATGGGTTTTTTTTTATGAACACCGCAATATTTGATTAATGTCGGCCTTCATAATAATGTACAGTTTGACAAATATAATCAACAAACTTAGGTTGTCACCATAGCAAAGGCTTTCGGTAGACCAACGAAAACTTGATAAAGGGAGGAGTTCTACGGAAATCACAAATAGCTGTGAAGTTAATACTTCTATCTATCTATCTATCTATCTATCTATCTATCTATTTATTTATCTATCTATCTATTTATATGTCCGTCTCTCTCAGTGTCTATCTATCTCTCTGTATCTATCTAAATATCTATTTCTCTGTCAACCTGTCTGCCTATGTCTCGCTATTTATCTATCTATTTATATACATCTTTCCATCAATGTGTGTGAGTGTGTGTATGTGTGTGTGCGTGCATGAGCGGGTTTATACATTTGTGTGTATAAAATGTACGCGGGTATTCGTCTTTCCTGACTGTGTCACATCATATATATTATTCCTTACAGATTGCATACTAATAAGCTGCGGCATGCAAAACATAATATCAAGAATTATATATTGTGTTTCGTTGTGGAGAACACTAAAAACGACTTTGCTTAATTGAATAGATCGTGATAAAACAGCAGTCCACGAATCTAATTATTATTTTGCACGTCTAAGCATTTGTGTAGACTAATCGTGAATAAAGTATGTATGTATTTAGATACATACATACTGAGTATGTATATAAAAACACGTATTAACTATTAATTCTTACTACACTATTTACGCAAACACCAACGTTCGGAAACACGCCCACATACAATATTCGTATATTTATATAGAGAAAATAGAATTAGGATGTATCCATATATATGTATATATATA
>NC_068999.1:51211398-51212199 GCF_001194135.2 Octopus bimaculoides
ATATATATATATATATATATATAGAGAGAGAGAGAGAGAGAGAGAGAGAGAGAGAGATATTGATATAGATATAGATATAGATCCGAACTATACGCCTGTGGAGGAGCAATGGCTCAGTGGTTAGGGCAGCGGACTCGCGGTCGTAGGATCGCGGTTTCTATTCCCAGACCGGCTGTGAGTGTTCATTGAGCGAAAACACCTACCTAGATAGATAGATAGATAGATAGAGAAGTCCACTGCATTTATAGCAGAACAGCTGTAACCTAATGAAGTTCATAAAATAATTGTTTATTCCTTTGTCATCTCATTTTCATCTGTGTATGTGTGTGTGTGTATTCTTTTATTATTTCATTTGTTTCAGTTATTTGACTGTGGCCATACTGGAGCATTGCCTTGAAGGGTCTTAGTGGAACAAATCGACCACATGTTTCTAATTTTTAAGCATAACACTTATTTTATCATCATTTTTTACCGAACCCCTAAGTTATTGTGATGTAAACACCTCAACACCTGTTGCCAAACGGTGATGGAGCGGCAAACACAGACACAAAGACACACACACTGAGATATACATTCATATATATACATATGTGATGTTCTTCTCTCAGTTTCCCTCTACGAAATTCACTCACGAGGTTTTGGTTGCCTCCAGTCTATAATAGAAGTGAGACTGAACTTAAGACCAAGTAGTTGGGAAGGAAGACTCTTACTACACAGCCACATCTGAGCCCATATATAAATACACACACACGCACGCACACACACACACACACACACACACACACACACACACACACACAC
>NC_068999.1:51212396-51213466 GCF_001194135.2 Octopus bimaculoides
ACGGTGATGGAGCGGCAAACACAGACACAAAGACACACACACTGAGATATACATTCATATATATACATACATAATACATACATGCATATGCATATGCAAAGCTCTTAGTTTACATATATTTTAGATAAATAATTACATCTATTCATCAGTAACATTCATCAGGAAAATTTTCCGCCTTTTATATGACCGGAGTAAGCGTTCGTGTAGATTACGTTTGTTTGCATCTCTTTTTATCTTATATCAAATATTAACTGTCCATTTTCATCTTCGGTTTTATTGAATTCATTTATCATTTCATAATATTGAATCGTAAAACGATAATTTGATCTCTTCTTTCGCTGTATTGTTCTAAATCTACCAGAGTAGGTAAATAAGATATTAAGATATAAATCAATAACGAAAAAAAAATGAGAATAGGAAATATATATTTGTGTTATGCAAATAAACAATTCACCACACAGTTCTACGAATATATTTTGAAGAGCAGGTTTTATTACAGCAGGAACAGATTATTATGTTTTTCTTGTGCAAATATTCTCTTCAAGCACGACATCGCACATATCAAACTGTCTATTGACACCTGTCTTCTTATCTTGTATATATCACAATCGGGAATCAGGTGAACAGAAACGAGAAATGCAAAAGAGACAAACAAACACACACACACACACACACACACACACACACACACACACACACTCACACACTAACACACACTAACACAACACTCACACATACACACACACGAACACATATATGCATAAATGCAGATAACCACATAAAAACACACACACACACACAGACACGCAGGCACACACACTCACACATTCACATAAATATACGTGCCCACCCGTAACTACATAAATGGTGATTGCCCATAGAATCCATTGACATCAAACGCAAAGAAAATTTGTATTCCGGTATGGATTCAAACTTATGGAATTATGAATGAGACGTTAATAGATGCACGCATACGCACAATGTGCATGCACAGTCGCATATTGTACACAAACATACACATACAAACGTGTGTGCATATATATATATATATATAGATAGATAGATAGATA
>NC_068999.1:51213951-51220584 GCF_001194135.2 Octopus bimaculoides
ATATGCATAGATATTTTTTATTAATACACACACACATATATATATATTATATATATATATATATATAGATAGATAGATAGATAGATAGATAGATAGATAGATAGATAGATAGATAGATAGATAGATAGATAGATAGATAGATATTAATAAATGGACAACCACACATATGTTTATATTTCTTAATATATGCATATAAGAAGATATATGTGTGTGTGTATTTGGATAGATAGATAGAGAGATGGGGAGAGAGAGAGAGAGGGTGATATATGTGAGTGTAAGTGTGAATGAGCCTGAGTGTCTTTGTGTAGAATTAAGTAACTGTCACATAGTTATAAGTTCACCCCCCATAAAACACACACGCGTGTGCGTATGAGTGTATGTGCGTGTGTGGGTATGCGTGTGTGTGTACTCAGAAATATGCAATACATTTATGCGTAAATCGATAGATAGATAGATAGATAGATAGATAGATAGATAGATAGATAGATAGATAGATAGATAGATAGATAAGGTGTGCACAAAATATTTTTAAAATGACACATCGTACAGTAAGCCATAAGAATACAACGCCAATTGTTTGATGCAAATATATATAAACATATATGTATATGTAAACACACACACACACATATACGTATATATATATATGTATATATATATATATATATACATAATATATGTGTATGTGTATATATATATATATATATTCATATGTATGTATATAACTTTATGCATATATATATGTATGTATAAAGATATATTGTATTAATACTCATATGCCTAAACGGTGATTTGATTATATATATATTCGTGTATGAGTTTACAATTCATTCTGCACTTGTGTTTATTTTTATCAGAACCCCCAAAAAATATAAATATATATTTCCACATCACTTAATCCTATTGCCTTTTAATGATATTTAAGCAAGCTAAGCTTCATTATGTTTGGTTGGATTGCAGCTTTTTAAACTTATATGCGCTGCGTAGTTCATTTATCATGGCTAACCAAAAGGTAAAAATTATTATCGGTTTTGCTACTCATTTAGTGTATCTTTTCTCCTTGATCATAGCATAAATTTATCTACGTCAAGCTTTCATTACATTCCCCATTTGTTTGTTTATTTTCTGTTTTCGATTTGAGTTCGTGTTGAGGTTTTTATTATTATTATTTTTGGTTTAGTTTGAGGTTTTTCTTGTTTTTAGAATGGCTTTCATATTATCTTTATTATTTATTCCACTTGACGTTTGGAAAAGAGCCTCATTAATCCTGACTTCCAATAAATCCCTGCAATAAATGTTCATTTGATCTCTCTCTTTAATTAGGCGGTATACAATATTTGTTACGCTTTCTTAGCAAAGCTGAATTATGGAAGTGTCCAGCCAACCATTCCTTGCTTCATCCAACCATAATTCCATCGATATATCTATTCCTTTCCCATACTTATCAATATAAAGCTTAGGTAACGCTTTATTTTTCTTTGTTCACTTGCTTTATACTGAATAATGATTCCCACATAAATTGCGAATATTCTGCAGAAGCTGTTTTAATATTCTAGGCACGATAAATAACAAGCTAGGAAATTTGGTTCCTGAAAAATCTAATAAACCCCAACGTAGATTACTTTCTTTAGAGTCTTACTCATATCTGTATAACCAACTATATTCTTCACAAGCTTTGCCAACTATTGATCTTCTAGAACTCTTCTTTAAACTTATGAAAATGAACGAGCTATGTTTTTTTTTATGCCATGGTTCTTAGTGGTCATAATATGACAGAAGCAACGTTTATCACGTGTTAGTAAATGACGATTCCACAGATCTCATACAGCACTCAATCTCTTTGCTTTGGATTGATATTACGGTGTTAATAACAAAAAGGCATCATGAATCTCTTTTGTTGCGTGTAGCATATAAAATGTTTAGGAATAAAAATTGTAAGCAATTATATCCCTCATATATTATATATGATATAAAAATTACATACAATATTAAACCTCATATAATATTCATAAGATATAACTGGATTCTAGATTAAAAAGGTCACGTTAGATATAATGGCATATACCCCCGCAGTATACTAACTTAATATTGATAGTGACTCAGAGAATTAATGATAGCTCCGACTTGTATATTTTTCAGGAATGGAGTATACACTATTTAATTAATTGCACCTTTTGTCGGTCAATAAGAAAAAGAAACTTATCAAAGACTTGGTATATCTAGATTTAAAAGAGTTGTCACCGATGTAAATTGTTCCTGATTTAATTTGCTTAGTATAATATTCACCACTTGCCCAATACTTGAGAAAGATGAAATAAAAATTGACATTATGTGCACTAAATAATTCAGAAATAAGTGATATACTAAATAGTTCACCAACGTAAAGCTGGAAGCAATTTCGTGGGAAGTATAAAACCAGCCTTGCAATTTGAACTGGCAAAAATGATTTTAAGGCATAGTAAAGATTACACTAATGCGACTTAATCATGCTCCTTCTGGTAACCTTTAAAATATTTGTGTTTTCCTGTAAATAACGTGTTAGCTATTATTATATGTAAATAACGACCAAAGAAGATTGTAAAAAGTGTGGTTCTCCTTCACAAGAATCACGTGTTTTATCTACATCGGAACAGGTAATCAGGCTTAAAAACTAACGAGAAAGTTTGATTTATGTAATGTGATTATACATTAACAAGAAGTCGTTATTTTTCCATGCTTGTCAATATGTCTTCTATAATTGAATTCAATAAATTATTTCACCCATTAATCCACAATCGCCATGCAAATCCTTCCGAATTACACTTCTATTTATTATTGCATCTAAACATAATTAATATACAAATTAATTTCGATGTCACTGTTTGTTTATAATCATAAATCAAGGAAATAAATGCCTTGAACCGTTGTATGTTTCGAATTTCAGAAACCCATTGTTTTATCTGCTTTATTTCACGTGGCTCTGCACGCGATCAAATACGTCTAATCCACTATATTTTTCTCTAAAATTACAAAAAAAAATAAATTTTAATGAGTCTTACAGTTTTGTCACACTTTCGAAATCTAGTCAATAATCAGAATAGTCAGAAAGAGCCATAGATCTAACATATAAACCCGTGCAATGCTTAATAAGATTTTTTCTCTTCCCGAACATGACCGATAAATAAAATATATCCATAGTAAATTCATTGCACCGCGTGAAGATACTCTCTGAAAGAATATTCACAAATGGGAGTAGGGGTGGCTGTGCAGTTAAGAAGTTTGCTTCTCAATCACTAAGACTCGTGTTCGGTTTTACTGCGTAGCACTTTGATCAAGTGTTTTTCAATATAGGCCTCGACACACCAGTGTTTTATGAGTAGATTTGGCTGGAGGAAACTGAAAGAAGCCTGTCGAATATACGATCTAGTTTGTATGTGTGTGTGTGCCTGAGGGTGTATGTGCATGATTGTGTCTTCGTGTCTTCATATATCTTGATAGTTGTAATGAGAATGATTGTTAAAAAAAAAATAGCAACATTCATTTCTTACATTCTGCGAAAACAGGTCTAGTAATGCAAGGGTTGGCAACAGGCAGTGCATCCAACCGTAGAATATCTGCCTCATTAAACTCTGCTCAATCCATGCAAGCATGGATAAGCGGACATTAAAACGATGAGGAGGAGGAGGAGGAGGAGGAAGAGGAGAAGAAGGAGGAGGATAAAGCGGGCGACTACGACGGCCGACAGCAACATATACTGAATTAATAAAAATGTTCAGTAAAGCACATTTGTCTCGGGACTAATGTTTAGCATTGCTACAGTTTAGCATTGCTTATACAAAATGTACATGCTTATAAATTTTATAAGCTTATACATATCAAACATATACATATTATACATATTATGCTTATTAAAACAATTATGAAGACTTAATTATCTTAATAGCATTTCTTTTTCTCTAATGTATAGACATATTTTGCATCAAATACATATACTTTCTTTTATTGAGTACGAATAAGCGTGCTTCATTCATAAACAGTTTTTACACTCATTCTTTTCGTATTCATTTATCTATTTAATGTTTGCTCATCCTCGGAGTGTCAACATAATTATTAACGACTCTCCTCAAACTTAATGCGATTTTCAAAATGTTTAAACATATAAAACCTCCCACATAATATACACATTTTAATTTTATTTCGCCAAACATTAGTGAAAAACAAATTATTTGCTCAAATTTAATTTTGGTTTCTCTTCCGTATATTTGTTAATTTTTTTTGTTTGTTTAATTATTATTACAGAGCATAAATCAAATATAATTAAATAAGTCCTCGATGCAGTCGTAAACAAAACGCCCCGAAGAAACTCACTCACAGAATCTTTAGAATTACAATTAAATTGTCTTGTGGCATTTCGTTGAATGTTTCTGCTTTTCCGAGTTCAAATTCTACTAACTTAACTTTGTCTCTCCTTTCTAGGTACAGTATTGTTCCATTTTCAAAAATAATGCTTAATGTTATGCCTTTATTAAAACTTACTAAAGTTACAAAATACAGTAATCCCTCGCCATATCGCGGTGCACCTATCGCGATTCACTTGTGGATTATTATTTAAGCTTACGTCGATTCCTCTATGGTGTCGGTTTGCATTTATCTATAATACATTTAAAATGAACCTCAGTTTTGCTTGTTTGCGATGTTACTGAGCCAAACTGGCGCATAATGGGAATATACTATGAATTAAGGTCCCCTGAAATGTGAATACAAACGAAATAAAACAAGTTTCGCGTACATCGGACAAGTAACTTTTGCGATATTAGGGGTTTAGGGGTATAAATACCCAACACGGTTCATAATGGGAAAATACTCCGAAAATAAGTTAACCCTGAAAAGAAAGAAACTAACCTTTTTTTTAGACATATTAGTGACTATTTTGCCAACGAAAAAATACGAGTTATTTTTCACAGTAAATGCTTCTATTTTCGATTTTGTTAAACACAATATTTTTATCGTTTAGAAACATTTTTACGTGAATGTGAAATCAAAACTCTAAGTAGTTTGTACAGTAGGTATTCATATTTAAGCTTTGTTTAAACAGACAATATTTTAATGTTTACAAAATTATTTTCAAATGAATACGATTGCAAAAATTATTTTTGGCATATTTTTAAAAATGTTAAGGTGAGAAAGACTTTAAAAATACGGTAAATATTTCGTAAAAGACCATAGGATTCTTTCTTGTTTAAGTTCAATAGTGTCAAATTATCTATCTCAATCACCATGGAAGTTATATCTTACTCTGCACGTTTCTCTGCTCTTGCAAATTTAACTGAGATTTCTTATTCTCAAAGACGAAACTAAGTCACAATATATCATGTTTGTTCTTGTTACGTATGTTTCTTTCCTTTCTGTTTCACCTCGTCCTCTCAGACTCCCTCTCTCTTTCTCTCTCTCTCTCTCTCTCTCTCTCTCTCTCTCTCTCTCTCTCGCTCTCTCTCTCTCTCTGTTCCTCAGTTTTGTGCTTTGACTCAGTCCTATGTCCTCTTTCACAATATATTCTGAGTCGTTGTCAATATGATGCACTTTTGTAAGAATAATAAATTTCCTCGTTAATTTCAAATTTTTTACATCGAGGTCTTTTATTCAATTTCTTGTGGGTTTATTATTTTATATGCTGCAGATTTTTCATGGTAATCTATTATTTATTTATTTATTTATTTATTTATTTATTCGGTTTACATTTCCTGACTCATTATTTCGATTATCCAAGTTCAAATTTAATTTACTTTTTCCGGCAAAGTTCAATGAAAAATAATGGGAAAAAATATTAGAGCCGATAAAACAGCCAGAACCAACACGAAAAACTGGAGAAATAAGAAAAACGGAAAGTGACAGGAAAATATAAAATTTTGTTTTTATGTTAGAAACACTTCCGATTTAATCAATAACAAATCTTCGGGCTTACTGTTTTATTATTACGAAATTATAAAAGATGTTGGCGTTAATTGGAAGGAAATTAAAAGAGACAAAGAGACTGGAAGGCGTGCAGGCACGCAGATACCTGTTCTCCTAATTCATGTGAATATAAGATAAAAAAAATATAAAGAAGTACATTAGGAAGGAGGAAAAAATGTCAGGGATTATAAATGTATATACGTTATCCCTCTTTCTTCGTCATTTCACACACGTATGAGTATGTTTTCCTTTCTGATGAAGACTTATGCCCGAGACGCCAAGGAGATCCTCTCCTACCTCCACTTTTACAGAGCGTCAAACTAATACATTCCATGTGTAAGTTTTCTTGTTTTGTTATTGTTATTTTTAATGTTCGATAAATCGACTTCACTATTCGATTTGATTATTCGATGTACATAGATGCATATATATATATATATATTATACATATGGGATAATTTACGAAAAAAACAACAGACGAAGACAGGTAGTGTAAACAACAAATGGATGTATTAGTTTAACGCTCAGGAATACAGAAAGTCCTTGACGTTTCGAGCTACGCTCTTTAACTGAAAGGAACACAGAAAGATATAAGGAGAGAAACAAGGAGAAAAATATATATATATATAATCATACATAAATACATACACATACATGCATATGCGCCCTCACATGTACAGTTATATATATATATATATATAT
>NC_068999.1:51220859-51222425 GCF_001194135.2 Octopus bimaculoides
TTCTTCTTTTGGCGTATTATTTTTCACTAAGCCTTTCATCAGTTGTTATTCCACTCTCTTGCTGTGGCGCATGTAACTCTGTCCCACATATTCCTCTTTCATAATCTCACTCGTGTTATTTGCATGTATATACACATGTGTGTGTGTGCATATTAATGTGTATAGGTGTATATATATATATATATATATATATATATATATATATATATATATATATACACTCACGCACACACACACATATATGTACCTATATATGTTTAAAAATGTGTATATATGTATGTGTGTTTGTGCTTACATATTACTTAATGAATCAATGAAAGTATATAGATACATGTATTACTTTTGGGAATACAGGATCCAGTATCAGTCTTCTTTCTATACACATTTGAGCGCAAGCCAGGTGATAGTTAACAAAATTTGAAATATTTTCATTGGTCGGATATTTTCTTTCGTTGTGTTTACTTTCATGTGATTTAACGGCAGATTATCTGCTGAGAAGAAAGTTAAAACATTTGTGCTTTTGCTTGAAAATTGATAAAAATATACTATTACCATCTCCCTTTTTAAAAGGAATATGTGTTTTTATGCATTCATGTATATATATTTGTGCATGTGGATCTTGTTTTGCCTGTATTTTCTTATAGATTACTTGGTTATATATATTTTTAGTTAGACAGTATATAAACATAACGAAATGAAAGTAAATATTCAACGTGAAGTACTGTGCGTAACATAGTATGATAGTTGATATTTCGAACATAAAGTACTTATTCAAACAAAAGAAAAGCCGAACAAAATGTAATTGAAAGTACAAAATTAGAGAGAGAGAGAGAGAGAGAGAGAGAGAGAGAGAGAGAGAAAGACAGAGAGAGACAGAGACAGACAGAGACAGACAGACAGACAGATACAGACAGAGACAGACAGAGACAGACAGAGACAGACAGAGACAGAGAGGAATAGAGAGACAAACAAACAGACACACACACACACACACACAGGCACACTGACAGACACAGACAGGCACCAAGATGGTCAGACAGGCACAGAGACGGACAGAGACAGGGAAGAGGAGGAGACGGAGAGAAAGAGACTCGGAGACAAGTGGGGAAGACGGAAAGAAACAAGTGTGTATTTGCGTGTATGAATATCGCTGATATTTTAACATAGAGAGAACATGGAGAATTTTAAAACGGTAAGATATTTAGGTCAGCGTTCCAGCTCTAGAGATCATCATTTCATTATTTTATCGTTTTAATGCAATGTGGCCACAGGTTTGTAACTGTAATTAAATTATTTACATTATGATCATTGTTCCACTTTGAGCATTCATTTCTGTCATTGAAGATGTTGTAAATATTTTTGATGTTGTTGTCGTTTTTATTTACTGAGTCATTAAAGATGCATACGACCCATAATCTCATTATCAGGACGTGACACAAGAATACTTCAAAGTCATTGCTTTAAGAGAAATAACAATATATTTACGAACCTAACATCAAAGAGAATAATTCATGAGTGGACCATGTTATGCAATATGTATATATATATATATATATATATATATAT
>NC_068999.1:51223150-51224016 GCF_001194135.2 Octopus bimaculoides
ATACATGTATACATACATGTATACATATATGTATGTGTGTATATATACTCTTATATTTATATATATACGTGTATATATATATATATATATATATATATATATATGTACATACACTCATATATGGATACGTGTATGTAGGTCTGTCTTGCCATACATCTAAACAAACATACATACGTACAAGTATATATATATATATATATATATATATATTAAGCATTATTTACTGTTACAGTGACATTATGTTTAGACCAAAACGAATACACAACATATATTGTCGCTGTTACCTTTTGTCATTGGGTAGTAAACAGCGATTAATCGTGACCATAATCTACATCAAAAGTACTTTGTTCAATGCATCGGAGCCAAAATGATAGTTAATATGCAATTGTAAAAATAAATATAGGTTATATTGTCAACGCATTCCACTTAACTACTGGAAAAGCTATAAATGAATTGACTAAATGTTTGTCTCTGAATATATTGATGGTACGTTTGTATACTGTAAACGGGGCCTTAGCTTCATTGCATCAGTTTAGTATAAGAAAAAAATAATATGTGACCAAATGAAGTTATAGTATATGATACTGTGCTACAAATACATAAAATATATAAAGAGAAGGAATAATGAATGAGAATATTTATAGCCAAACGTGGACAATATTCGTACCGGTAACCCTGACTATTTTAACCTATGCTTAATCTATTCACAAAGTCTTGATTTATTCACTGTTGATACATTTTTTGATTTTTTTTGTTTGGCTTCCGGTAAAATATACAGGTAAAAACGGTTTTGATTTTATAAGTGCGAGCGTGTGTGTGTGTGTGTGTGTGTGTGTGAGTGTGTGTGTGTGTGTGTGTGTGTGTGT
>NC_068999.1:51224607-51226865 GCF_001194135.2 Octopus bimaculoides
TATATATATATATATATATATATATATGCATATACTGTTCACATCATGAAATATTTTATAATCCAGGAAAATACGTGAATACGTGAAATAATTCTTATTTTCAAATGGTAGATATCGGGCAGCGTCAACTGTTTCTGTCCATAAGGTTTCGTAAGCCGATATTTACATAGAAAGTACACACATTATATGTAAATTATGTGACAGCTGTTTCGGTAGAATTTTATCGATGTATTCATAGATTGTATCATAGCTAATAATCCACCATCTGTAATTGCGTATATTTCGACACACAGACTGATATTAATCACTGGTAAGCCAAGTAATACTGCAATAAATAAACAGTTGGCTGAAAAATCAAAACTGAATAGTCTCAGCTAGACGGCATTTGATCTCAGGATTGGGCTAAAATATGAAAAAAATACAAGAGCAGCGGTGTTTGCTTTCTGTAAAAGCAGAACGTTAGAAATTTAAAGAAGATCAGTTCATAAACCTTCGTGGTTCATGTTTGTTTTTTCTTCGCTTTTTTTTTTTCTCAAATGACTTAGAAATTTCAATTTAAAGGAATTACGCCAACGTGAAATCGTAACCGTGACGCTGAATCAATTCATTAAGAGTTTATCATTAGCCCACACCTTCGACAACGTACACACAATAGTAATTATTAATAAATTAATCACTTTGGTCGAAGAATGATTCTAGTTTTCGTTGATGTATTAGCTGTTGTTGTAATCGTTGTTGTTGCTGTGGATAGACGTGAGGGGCGGGTTGAAGTAATGAAGATATTACTGTTCTTATTGTTGGTCTTATCTTTTGTTTGTATTCTGGTTTCATTTATTCGCAATAGTCTTTGTTTTAATAATTACATTAAAAGAATAAAATAAAAATTCGTCAGTGAATTAATTCCCAGCAAGATTGTTTTCGGTTTAATTTCAAACTAAACAGGATGTCGTTGTGTAGGTTCATTAATGTAGTTGTTGTTACTGAAAGAAAAAAGAAGGAAAATCAACGAGGAAATTGGTTTTCATTATCTTCATATTTTTGCGATTGTTCAAAATATTGTTGCTGTCTTTTATTATGCATTTGTTTGTATGTTCATATAATACCGTTTTTTTTCTTTTTGTGGTTTTGTTTGGTAGTTTCACTTATCGAATGAAACTGTTGATCCGCCGAGATCTTCACACACGATGTGTGTTGAAATATCATTGATATTGATTGTAACAATAGCTGCAAAGCCTGATAGTGTGTATCAAAATAAGCTGTTCCATTGTGTATATGAATATGTCTTTGTATAAGAGTGACTATATATGTGTGTTCAACTGTATTCGTTTGTGCTTTCTGCGTACGTATATGTGTGTGTTTGTGTATGCGTCTTTGATCGTATTTGTGTGATGAAAGTCTTAAAGATGGAAACTAAAGCGCGCAACTGACGGGAGGTATTCGGTTGGTGAGGAATGTAACATAGGTGCATGAAATTATGGATAATAAGGGAAGCAGCTAGTGGTGCTTGAGGTGTTGGCAACGGTGATGGTGGATCATAATTTAAAATAACCATAGAGAATCTAATTAAAAGAGAACATTAAATTCATTCTTGTCTGTTACACTTCCTTACTATTGGTTTCTTACAGTTTTCACAACTTTGTAATTTGAAATCCTAAACATACGACTACTACGACGACCAGAACTACAACTACGAGAGTTTTGGCGGTTATTGTGGTGAAGGTGGTGATGGTGATGAGGAGGAGGCGAACAAGCAATGGACAAGAGCATACAAGGTGGTGCTGAACAGGTCCTGGCTTTGGTTAAAAGAAAATAGAGAAAATCTGTTAATTATGATTTTATCCAACATATTCCCCTCTCAGATTCACACGTTTATTGCAGCGGTCCTACAGTTTTTCTACGCCTTTGTAAAGTACACGGAGGTCGGTGCTCCAGCCAGGTCTTTCGCGATACCCTTAAAGACACAAACTTTACAAAAAGCCCTCGTTTATAAAAGATTGTATGCTATTCACTCATTGCACTGGGGATATGCAGAGCAGCGGACTCTAGAGGGTGACGAGCTTAAAAGAACATATTCGTACTTTCATGAGCTTAAAAGACTGTTTACATAATCTATCGGTCACGTTGCTGAACCGCTACGTCATAGTAATATTAATAAAAGCAACAATTGTTGCCAAGACGTGGCATATATCTGAATATATGTATATGTGTATGTATGCACACATATATACATATATATGAGTGTGTAAATATATATATAT
>NC_068999.1:51227359-51227643 GCF_001194135.2 Octopus bimaculoides
TATATATACATACATATATATATATATATATATGTATATATATATATATGTATGTATGCATGTATGTATGCTACTATTACTACTACTACTACTACTATACGTTTAGAAACATCTGTATCGATTACATTCGTTTGTTTAAAATATATCGTATGAATCTGTGTATATACGCACGAACATCATGTAATCTTTTGTGAATATATCGGATATGAAAGTGATTCCGAGCAATGTAATATTGCATAATTTACCTCTATACATTAACATACATACATATATATATATATATA
>NC_068999.1:51228091-51229138 GCF_001194135.2 Octopus bimaculoides
TATATATATATATATATATATACATAGGAGTGCCACCTGCGTTGACGTATATATATATATATATATATATATATATATACATGCATGTATGCATGTATTTGTGTGTCTGTGTTTGCCACCCCCTATCGCTTGACAGCCGATGTTGCTGTGTTTCCGTCTCCATAACTTAGTGGTTCGGCAAACGAGGCCGATCGAATAAGTCTTCGGTCGATTTGTTCAACTAAAGGCGGTGCACCAATAAGTAAAATATATGGACAGATATATATATATTAAGCCGTACATGTATGTATGTATATATGTATAGATAGACAGATATAATAGATAGATAGATAGATAGATAGATAGATAGATAGATAGATAGATAGATAGATAGATAGATAGATAGATAGATAGATAGATAGATAAATGGGCCTTACACTGCTTCTGTCGAACACATTTTTTACCGAGACATTTATCGGCCGGGTTTTATAGAGAAAGACTTTGCGTGAATATCTCGGAATTGGACTGAACTTGAAATCACATAGTTTTGAAGCAAACATTTCAAACCCACATCTATGCTTGCGTCTCTAAACTTTTACTTGTGTATCATTTCCAGCATTGACTGAATCTACTAGCAAAATAAAATTCAAGGATTTTAATTTCTTTATTGACACGCACATTAATTCGAAATTAAAATTTATTTAATTGCAAACATGAGTCAAAGACTTACCGTCATTAATATATAACCGTTTAGTTATGTGATAACGTATATCAACTTATTTCTTTATCTTCATTGTATAGATTAAAAAAATGAAATACCAGTCATGCTTTCGTGTCCAACTGTAGGATTGCATCGTGACGGAAGAGTTGTGGTTCTTTTTTACAACAATTGTTTCGGAATTAGCTGAAGTAAAGTAACTCACGAGATAAAAACATGCACACTGCCTTACGCAAACGTGCATCCTCATACACATATATAACGGTATGCAGATAAATACACGAGTATGCATACATACGTATATATATATATATATATATATATATATATATATATATATATATATATAT
>NC_068999.1:51229644-51230806 GCF_001194135.2 Octopus bimaculoides
TAATAATAATAATAATAATAATAATAATAATAATAATAATAATAATAATAATAATAATAATAATAATAATAATAATAATAATAATAATAATAATAATAATTCATTCTAATGGCGGTACTTGATTATATCGATCTCGAAACTATTTGTGTAGTACTTCGTTTATCGATCTCGATTCGAAGGGCAAAGTTGATCTCCGTGGGATTTTTACTCAGAAGCCAAACAAAGCGGCAACGCAATTTACTCGACACACTCACTGTTCTTTTAATCCCACCACCTTCACAAATCTTTAGGGAATCATCTCCAGCGTTGGGAGGAGATCACACAGCAGGAGAAGTATGATCCGATTAACTGGGTTCAATGAGTTGGATATTTTTATATCGTATCAAACCCGGATGGATTAAAAGGAAAGCTTAGCTGGGCAGGAATCGCACTCACATTGTAAAGAGGCGTGACAAATACAACGTAACTGCTCGTACGCTTCTTTAACGATTCTGTCAATCAATATTTGCAAAAAGAACTACAGTAATAAACTATTTATCATAATCAACATCATCATCATCATCAGCAGCAGCAGCAGCAGCCTCACCATCCCCGTCATTATCGTCACCTCATCATCATAAATACCATTATCAAATTCAACGACATAAACATGCATAAGATTTTTGTCAGCACTATGTTTTGTTTTGTTTTCGGAAAATTATTAATATTTTTTTTATTATTATTATTAAAAATAGTACGAAATACTAATATTTTTTATTATGGCTCCTTCTATTGTTGCTGATTCTAACATCATTCACCAAGGAACGCTATGGATGCAAACAACATGCGCCAGATTGGCGCGGTTCTGTTCCTAATTCTTTGACCTCCCCAATGAATATTTCCATTAGTTGTATATCAACAATTATATATGCCAATTCTTCATTTCTCCGCTCTGTAATATTTACTGTCACTGTTTGCTCAAATAATTGAATATTGAACTGTAGGGAACTGTGTGATAAAAATATATCTAATTTAAATCATTCTAATGTGTTTGATCATTGAAAAAAATCTAAATATCAAATTATAAACACAAACATATTTTGTATGGTGGATGTATGTATGTATGTATGTATGTATGTATATATATATATATATATATATATATATATATATATATATATAT
>NC_068999.1:51231335-51251081 GCF_001194135.2 Octopus bimaculoides
ATATATATATATATATATATATATATAAGTATGTATGTATGTATGTGTATGTATATGTGCATGTATATATATATATGTATATATATATGTATGTATGTATGTGTGTATGTATGTATGTATATATGTATGTTCGTATAGCTAGATAGAAAGATCTCAATAAGACATAAAAATAGTAACAACACTTAAGAAGTGATATTTCTCGCCACATCAAAATGGTTGTTCAGCGTCGCTACCATTTTACCCGAGACAGATCCTCTGCTGCCTGTGTATCGGTGCAATCCCGCATTCTGTATATATTGTAAACAGGGGAGCGAAACCCTACCACGCTAGCTGAAGCTTACCACGGATATAAAGAAATGACTCGTAAATTTTCATGTTTTCTTTTACAACATTGAATAATACTTAATCTCAAATATCCACAAGAAATGAAGTCCTATGCTACACACTAGTTCCTCGAATATTCACGTTTTCTAGGTTAGATTTGTGTCTCGAGCCATTTATGCTAAGTGATAGATTTGTGGCCTCGGATGCCAATTCTCTTATCAAGCATACAGCCTCTTCAATTTCAGAAGTCTATAAAAGTTTAGTGGTGATTGCATTTCATTTGGTGTCCACGGCAATATATTCATTTGCTTTTAACAATAGAAAGAGGCCTGCAGAAAGTTTCTCTGTCTACTGATTGCATGGTTTGTAAGAGGAACATTTTCTTTTAACCTGGTGGTCGCTGATTGCTTTGAAGAACAATTACAATTTTAATGACAATATACCATTGAATTGATGGATTTTAGGCGTTTTAAATTAGTTTTAAAATATGACGTTTTAATGTTATTTTTATTATCTCTTTCGATTTCTCTGGTGTTTTAGTGCGCATTTGTTTTACTTTTACATTATCAAACAAGATAGCTTTCTGTTTGATCATAGTTTGACAGCTACATCAGGACTACTTCGGTTTCGCTGTCCAATACACAACTAATTATGTGAAATATTTGTAATGCATTATAATTAGAAAGTGCATTTTATCCAACGAAAATATCACTGCTTTACTAAAATAAACAATTAAAATGGAGAAAACAGGAAACAACAGCACAACACCAACAACTACAACATAAACTACAATTACAAATGGAAATAAAAACATGAAAATACCGTACAAGTTGCAGAGGATATTTTTCATTTCACTCTCATTTGTAGGAGGAGAAAATCAAATCGATAACTTTAATGAACGATAACGCAAATAAATCAATATATTCAGCTAAAATAAATATTCAAGAACTTTAACTTGCTTTTATGAGAAATACATTCTACACGGAAAGAGAACCGTCCAATTCCTTTTTTTTTTCTTAATTTTATCCTATTTTTTTTTATTCTGAGATTTGCTTTGATAAATTGACAGGATATCATTGTTTCGTTTTCACAAGAGGTGATATCGAATTCACTCTGCTTGCGTGTTTTAAAGAAATTTATAAGTTAATTTTGTGAGTATCGACCTTTGCCAAACAATATGTTTAGAGCTGAATTGTCGAGATAATGCCTCAGAGAGTGAAATCCTGATTAGGTTTTCGATTTCCAATTGGAAGAATTTCATTGTTCTTATTCCTCGGCATCCCAGATAAATTCGAGCATCGCCACCTCTCATCCTATAATTTCAATATATAGGGATTTTGAGCCTATTGTTAATTTCTAACCTTTAGGAAAGGCATTAGCGTCATACTGTCATCTATCTTCTAATTCCAACATAGGAATTTTGGGCCTATTGTTATTCCCTAACACCTCCGGAAAAGACATGTGTATTATAACCTCTCATCTTCTGTTCTCAGTATATAGGGTTTTATAAAGTGGAGCTGTAACAATGGTTAGCACGGGGATTTTCGTCAGTCATTAAGTTTTGAGTTCAAATTCCGCCGAGATCGACATTGCTTTTCCTCCTATCGGCGTCGATAACACAAATACCAGTTGGGCATTGGAGTCGATGTAATCAATTTGTCCTTACTCCGAAACTATTATGCCAAAATTTGGAATTAATATATAGAGCTACATTGTTCCAATTGAAAAACTGAAAAACAATGCGTTCGTCTGAATAAATATATTTCTACACTTGAAGGAGAAATATTTCCTTCATTCGATTACAACCTAATTTACTGATGCCACTTTTTCTTTTAATAATCACCCATTATGTATTGAGTAATTTCTAATGCTCTCTGCCCTATGACACTTGTTCCCTAAATGTTTTGTAAGGAATCGAGTGCAAGCTTGTGTGAATTTGTACATTTTACAGACGCTCTAATATACGATGACTTTATTTAAGTCTTAAGCTTACATAGTGATATAATTCATTCCGCATAAGAGAATAATTCCTGTAAAGAATTCAAGTCACCAAATCGATATTTTATGTTCTGAATATAAATTATTATTACGGCAGCGAGCTGTCAGAATCATTAGCACACCGGACAAAATGCTTAACGGCATTTCGTCTGTGATTACGTTCTGACGACAAGTTCCACCAAGGTCGACTTTGCTTTTCATCCCTTCCGTTTACTATCCGGTGGGTTTACCATCCGGTGAGTTTGCTATCCGGTGAGACATAATAGTTGAAAATGTTTTACTACAATTCAAAATTATAAAACTTAAGTGTGCTTTCTAATGTTCTGCGTTCAGGTGAATTGTTATATAATAGTATACATATCATATGTGCATGATAAACTAACCTTTACGCAACGAAAAGTATTCTGTTATTTGTCAAGTATAATAATTGAGTAATGATGGAGAGGTAGAAAAGCAAATATCTCATCAGAAAAGTTAGCGAATCAGTTTATGCGTCTCATATCATACAACAGAAAACTTTGGGTATGCTATTTCATCGCTGCAAGCCGGAGCAACTCTCTACATACGAAAAAAGTGCAAGATATTAGTCGGATAGATGTGTCAAATCTTCCGATGAACAACGTTTGTTTAGAGATGGCTTCAATAAGAATTAACGTTATACAAAAACAAAATTTTAAAATTATACCACAACGATCAAACAGATGAATTGACTCACATGCACATTTTCCGTAAATACGAAATTGTGTTGTTTGCACTACAATTTTTAAGTGAATTCCTGATAAACTAATTTTATTTTTAGTGTTCATTTCCTGCTAAAATTATATCAGTTATCAATATTAATACCTTTGTGAATGGAATTAATTTCAATAGTTATATTTATATTTGCCATAAAAATATTCATTGGAATGAAGCCTATTTTTACAAAGCAACGGAAATGTAGGATCTCTATCGAATGAACACGGAGCATAGTTGTTCAGTCCTTTAGAAATAATAAGCTAATTTTTCCACAAACACCCAATGTATCAATGAGGAGGTTTTTGTTCCGGAAATATTTCCACAATGAAAGGCGATACCACGTACAGGTGTACACGAGCGTGTTAAATGTCGTTGTACCTGTGTGAGAATATTTATTTCTACGCTGTTTCGTTTTATTCTACTTATTTAATTCCAGCTTGACTAAGCTTTACGTACATCAGTAAATGCACTAAATACTATTTCTTTATGAATAAGAACTATCGCTCTTCAAGAGACGGTAAAAGCGAATTTCTTATCAGTAGCAAACAGCGCGTAATGACATAGAAACACCTGCATCTCAATACTGGATGGCGTGATTCACATTCAGTATGTTTTAACACATGGAAATTTTTTCCCGGAAATATTTTCTCAGCGAAAGGGTTGTCCAACGTTTGAGTGTTCTTGACAATGCTGAATACGGCTGTATCCGATTATATTATACAGCACCGTCTTTAAATGAAAAAAGAAAAAAGAAAATGGTGGAAAATGTAAACCTAGTTACAATATGTCGGAAAACTAGTAGAAATTGTTTCTACTTAAAACGTTTTTTTATGTTAGGTCTTCTGATAATAGATGAGCAACAACTACGGCTATGAGAGTTCAATAAACAATCTCCGTCTACACATAGTTTGTAAATATTTAACAATGGTACACTAGTGGAGTTATCAGACTCTAACCTCTTTCACTATTCGTATTATATGAATTATGTAAACGCTAAATCATCTTGTTTCATGTACCTTTTTTAGAAAAATTATCTAAATTCTGCCATGGAATTCTATGAAGAAAACTAACTTATATATTCTTGTGTAATAGGAAATCATGAACTTATTTAATCGATCACGAAAAGATGAAAGACAAATTCGACCTCGGCAAAATTTGATCTCAGAACGTAACGGCAGACAAAATACCGCTAAGCTTTTCGCCTCGTGTGCTAACGATCCTGCCAACTCGCCGCCCTTGTATTAAATATATTGAATATAATAATTTAGGTATGAAATACAAAATACGTATTAAGGAATACACGCAAAAAAGGGGAGACATTCATATGATGAAGTTCTAAGAATAAATATATAGATATTTATATTAATAGGTTCAACTTATGCAGAGTACAAACGACAGAAAAATTTAAATGTGTAGAATGAAGGGTACACGTCCAACAGTTGTTTCTGGTGGCCCGGAGATCCATAATAATGTTGATAGATATAATTCGTCTCAATATGTGGTCGTCGGATACAATCGACTTTGGATGAGACGACCTTCCGTCAGCAGAGTAGAGATCTTACATTTCATATCTTAATGCAGAGAAGCTCAAAGCTGGAATGATTATTTATGGTCACATTCCTTTCTTAATCAGCATTGACCTGAGATAAACAATAACAACAACGACAACGATAACAAATCATGAAAGAGCCGTGATATTAGAATTTGAACTTGCTATTCAAGACTAGGAAAATGTACGTCATTTAAAGCAACGTTATCCAGGACGCAGAGTTATCAATACTATAGAAGTGCTGTTTAAGCAAATTGAAGCGACATTATATTTTATGATCAGGTTAAAGCTGTATATAGTGACAGTTTATGACCAAGGTGAGATTTTATATGTCTGACATTTTATGTGCTAGCAAAAAGAAGGGTAGTCGAAATAAAAGGAAGTTTGCGAACATTGGACTTTATGGTTCAGTAGTAGTTGCCTTTAAGCCAAACATATCAAAGAAAACATTTATGGGTCAATACAGGATTTTTCTTAAATTCTTTCATTACTTCATAATATTTTCAGCGTTGTGAAGTTAAATTAATTAATGTCATATTCTAAAATGACTTTTTTCAGTTATTTATAAAATATTTTTATGTTTCTTGACATTAAATCTACTCGCAAAATTATGAAACAGTTGAATTGTGGACACTGCGATGATATATATGGGAAAACCATTAGGATTAAAACTTGAGAAGCCATAGAACTAAATGCAAAATAAAATTTAAATATAAAATTTAATTCTAAAAAAATTAGATTGGTTGTTTATAGTTTCTTCGTGTAGTCGTGAACCTCTTCGGAGCTGGCTGGTTTCATGCTGCATCGACTCATATGTGTGCAACTCACTCGTATCTCTTCGTCTTTCGCCACATATATTACGCTAGCACAGGGATTACATTAACCAAATTCTTCATTCCTAGAATTTCGCCCTTATGTAACCTTTCTCAGTAACATTTCCTCCTTATCTGGCACCACCGACTTAAGAAACTAATTAAATGCATGGTTTCTATCAATCACTCAGAGGGCATGAAAAGGCAATGGGCACAACTATCTCTCTTGACACAACTCATTCATAAAACAACGGTGTATATCTAACCGAGGGAAGGTGCATGCCTCTGTGGTTATAGCGTCGGGTTTACTATCATGAGGCTGTTAGTTCGATTCCCGGACCGGGCTGTGTATTTTGTTCTTGAGCAAGACACTTTATTTCTCGGTACTCCAGTTCACTCAGCTATAGAAATGAGTTACGGCATCACTGGTGCCTATTTGTATCGGCCTTTGCCATTCCCATGGACAACATCAGTTGTGTTGAGAGGGGAGTCCGGTATGCATGGGCGCCCGAACTTGTGCCACGGAGGGGAACTTTCTAAGTGCAATCCCATGGTCATTCATGACCGAAAAATGTCTTTCTCCCTTTATATCTCACAAGGCTTACGATAACATCTCCTTTCATGACGCTTCATTTTATTTCCTATTTTAATCTTTTACATTTATGGGGAATCAACCTGTAACTCTACCCTCACCACAACACCGTTGCAGCACACGTCAATTTACACTATGAAGACAAACTTCAACATTTCCAAAAAAGCAAACCTAAAAGTTTTGACCTGTAGACGCAATTATAGTTTCAGTAATTTAAGAATATTACTATAACAGAGTAGACACTGCAACCCACATTCGTCTGTTGACGTTTGTAGAAAATTCCAAAACATAATCATATAACCTCCAAATCACACATTAAACAGCAAAAGCGATGAAAACCAAACACAACCTCAAATGCAATATACTGACCAACACTCTCAACCGAAATTAGATTTATTGTAAAAAAATAAAAATCTAAGAGAATTATAGCAGAACATGTTAACCAAAGGAAAACAGAGAATTAGCAAACATTAATTCACATTAATGACAAAACTAAAACTATACAAACAGCTCACAGCATCGACACGTTTAACAACCAAACCACGTGACACGTCATAATAACAACGCCAACACAATTGTCTCCAAAAGCAAGCAAATGTCACATGCTCTTAAAAAAATCAGTCACCATTGAACACATAAAAAAAAAACCATTGAAATCCTTAACGCGAGTTATGTAACTTTCAGCTTTAGAGTGACATTACCCCTCACTGAAAAGCGATATGAAGATCCAAGAATACAAACAAAACGTCTGGTTCTCACAAAATAGCAGCATGTATACACTTGAAAGTGTTAATGTTTGAAGATAACGCTGGCATTAACACACATTTTAAACTATTCATATTGACCCAGTCAAATCATTATAATCTTGAACCTGGATAACAATTCTCAGAATTATAGGTCCAAACAAAAGAATGTAAAAGAAAAAAAACAAGAAAACGACCGAAACAGTATCATAAGATACACCCTGTTAAGTAAAGTTAAAATGGTAATAAGAACTATCTTGGTTTCTATAGATTGCTCACAACTTCAGTGCATTTCATATGCGCTTCACAATGCAGACATATATTTGATTTAATCCCCAGGAACTGCATAACAATACAGAAATTTGGTTTCATTAGTAACAAATAAATTAAAACTACCACCTACCTAATCTATCTTCCGCTCCCTTATTATCAACACAAAAGAGAATCAGATACACCCTTTAATAAGTTAACAGCATAATCATATTATTCATACATATGACAGCGATTTGGCAGAATTGTTAGCACGGCGGAGAGAATGCATAGCAGTATTTAGTCCGTCTTCGTGTTCAGAATTCAAATTTCGCTGAGGTCGATTTTGCCTTTCATCCCTTTCTGGATTAGATAAAATAAGTAGCAGCTGAGCACTGGGGGTGACATAATCCG
Organism: Octopus bimaculoides; assembly: GCF_001194135.2. Classification (NCBI taxonomy): domain Eukaryota; kingdom Metazoa; phylum Mollusca; class Cephalopoda; order Octopoda; family Octopodidae; genus Octopus; species Octopus bimaculoides. Next base: position 51,238,752 of record NC_068999.1, read on the forward strand.
CTTATCCCTCCTCTAAATGTGCTGGCCTTCTGCCAAAACTATATTACTCATACATGAAACAACAATACTAATATTACTATAAGATCTACAACACTAACAGTAAATGTAAAGAAAACAAAAGATATCCAAACATACTCAGAACACTGACTGGTGCTACGATTCGTCAACAATAAAAGATAGGCTTAAAACAGGGCTAGTATAAAATCAACGGCTCTATTAAGGATCATGGTCTTCCAGTGGGTACCAATCACTTCACTATAAATCCCAATAAAATTGAACTGACCCGAAATAGTGCATCTCCAAACAACGCTCACAAAGCATCGATAGAATCCTGAAAATGAATATATCGCAAGTTGTTACTTCAATTCTGTGTACGCTATAATCTATAAATGCAGTTTAAATTACACTATATGAAATTGATATGTGCAATCAGTCCGATACAAGCAAGTGCATTGACAACGTCCATGTACACTACTTCCACATCATACTAAAAACACAACGACTTCAGTTCAACCTAGATCAACTTATGAATATAAATTCGCCAAAACCTAACAGCACGTTGGATTACCTTATCTTTTCCATACACAGTGCATATAACATGCTAATAACTTACTGTAGCTCAGTCAAACATGACAAGACCTGAAAGTATATCGTATTGCCCGAAATTCTATATACATTCCATTGCTGTTCCGAATGCAAAGTGTTAGAACAATGTGTATGTTCAAAAATATATATTTAAACTGTCAGATTCCATGTCTGCTCGGTCTGGGTTGGCCTGGTACAAAATAATAAGGACAATAACACCCACTCCAAAGTTATAAATATGCTCAGGATGTAAAAATCTTACGGTAAATAAATCCGACACAGCTGCATCTCTAAATGCTCATAACTTGAATAGATGGAGATGTTCTTTACAGCGTGTCGTTAACTGAAAGTAAATTTTGGCATGTTTCACTAAGCCTCAAAATGAGTGAGTCATGCATAATGCTTAGACATATTTCATCCAGTTCTTTACGACATCTGTTCAAAGTCCACCAAAGCTAACTGTTTCTTTCATCCTTCCGGGGCAAATGAAACAATAATCTTGTCAATTACTTCTGCCGATGTAATCCATTTATCTCGTCCCCACTAAAACGGCTTTCGTTGTATCCATTTAAAAGGCTTTTCATAAGTCTGAATATTCCTTTCTTTGTCATATTACTTGGCTATTCATTCCTTTGTCATATGACTTGAGTATTCATTTCTTTGTCATATGACTTGATTTGAGACCATGTCATGCAACAGAAGCAATTTCGTTTAAGAAGTCACGAAAGCTATTACATTGATTTTTTCCTCTGTCTTAAAGTGCGAATATATCCGTCGACTTCAACAACCTAGTCGCTAACAGAATTTCTTTGTAACTCTCGAGAATCTCTTACTGGTGAGTTTTGATAGAATTCAGGGGTTTTTATTTTTACTTATTTATTTCATGTTGTCTATTCTGGAATTGTCTGACATACTGGTCTACTGCATAATCGTTGCTCGGGACACAGATAATCACCTTCAGATTCAATTCTCCCGTTTTGTCTCTCTCTCTCTCTCTCCCACTCTCCTTTCTCTCTCTTTCTCTATTTCACTATTTCCCTATCTCTCTCTCTCTCTCTACCCCTTTCTCTCTTTCTCTGGTGGTCTGAGACATATGGAAATGTCCGTTGTGAATATACAAAATGTGTTTAAAATGTCTGCTTAAAAATGATGTCTCCACAAATTAGATTCTTGCTAAATTGAAACATTTGGCCGGCTCTATGTCAAAATAATTGATTAAATATAAGATAATTTATAAATATCTTTCTGTCTCTCTCTTTCTCTCGCTTTCTCTTTCTCTCTCCCTATTTCTCTCACTCTTTCTCTCTTTCTCTCTCTCATTCAGTCACATACACGCATATTTGTATACAAATATGCTGATATATACCGATACTCATGTTCACAAATACACATACAGGATATACCGCATAGTATAAGTCAGATTTCCGTCTAAAACTCCGACCTTATTTAAGATTTAGGGTCATGTACATATAGTACTGCATCACAATACATTGAACGGAAGACATGAGATATCGTGGAAACGAACTATTTACTCTGGGACTTTGCTGTGAAGAAATGCTAGGAAAAAGCCGAGGACGATCGAAATAGAACTCAGTCTCAGGCATGAAAACGACAAAGGGTGGAAGATACCAGCTTCTAACTATGACTTTTGTTGTGACTTCTATATGAGACTGTTACTAATGACCAAATCTACATAGCCATTGCATATGATGTTCCCGCACAGTGAGAGAATAGGTGATTCATGAGGAAGCGAGATGGGATAGGAGAGGGAGAAAAAGTAAAAATTGTCCTTGTCTCCCAAAAGATATGGTGGTAACAACGGTATAAATATGTACAAACACACACACGCACAAACATATATGGGTACGAACTTGATGAAATAGAGAGAATATAAATGAATTGTGTCAACTTAGTGCAATTGTGTTACATCACTCCAATTCATGGTTCAAAATAGATTCCTGCTCTCAAATGCAAACATACTGAGTCACCAGCAACAGTTTTATATCTAATGGCAATTCGTTACATACAAACATGAGGTCAAAAAATTATTGCACAATAGGAATCTTATTTCCAACAGCTTGACGAAAAAGAGATTAAAAACGCATAAAAGAAAGAAAAAATACTTTTAGTTTCGAGAAAAAATATGTAAAGAAAGAATTTTCAATAATTGTAAAGGTATTCTAACATAGACCATGTCGCAGAGGTGCAACGGAATATTTAACACCATACGATGAAGACAAAAGTAAACTATAATAGTCTCCTGTTTTCTGAAATGCCTACATTGGTTCTTTTGTGAGGTAAGTGATTCAAACTTTAAGGAGTTTTTTTTTGGTGATTCAAATTTTAAGTTTTGTTTTTTAGTGATTGTTTTCTTAAATTTGTACTATTTAGCACCTGATTCTAAACAAAAGTAAACACTAAGAGAATTGTGTATCTCGAACCAAAATATGCAACAGAAACCAGAGAATGTTACTAATTAAAAAAAGTAATTAATCTGTAGTAATTATGCAAATTAATGTAGCATGTTTTAACGAAGAAGTCAAATTTTAATGTTCTATAATTTTATTTTTGCGTTTTAGCAATTTTATGAGGCTCGACTTCAATCATCTTTTGAATGGCTCAGATGTTACGATTCTAAACTAATCAACTTTCCAGGACAGACTTAAGATTATCGACAGAACTTAATTTTAATATTTAACTAAATTCACGCCGAGCAAAATAATAACTGATATTTAGTCCGTCTTGATACTCTGAGTACAAACGCTGCCGGAATCTACTTTGCTTTTCATGCTTCGTGGTTGATTACATAAGTACCGGTTGAGCAGCGGAGTTAATGTAATTGATTAACCCCAGCCTTTGCAATTGCTGACTTTATGCTATATTTGATACTCATAAGGTGGCGAGATGTTAGAATCATTCCCTCTAGATCGACTTTGCCTTTCATCTTTTAGGGGTCGATATAAAAAGTACCAGTTGAGCTCGATATTATCGACTGAACATCTCTCTTTGCTTGATGCAAAACAAATAGTTTACTGGACACGAAAAGAGTTAATATGATAATTCAAGGAATGTTAAAATCTTTACCCACGTCCTTCATAATGCAAATAAATTATTACTTAATTATTTATTCTGACCAGTATATCACGCGAGTGTATTAATTAAAATAAATTAAAATTTTAATCAAAACTAAAACGTACCATGAAATGATTTTTCTCTTTCCAAGAACGGTAACAACTCGGAAGAGGTTTCGGTATAATTACGTCTCATCAGTGTCGAATGTACCTGGCCGTTTATTAAATGCCTTCCAATATCAAGTATAAGATTTATGTAAACTGCTATTGACCAATTACAGAGTGGCGAATGTTATTCTTAGTGTCTACATCTCAGAACTATATTTAAAACACATACAGGCTTTGGAATGTTGTCAAGATCTAATGATTAATCTATTTTGAAGAATTAATCATCTGCCGTCTTCTTCTGTGTCATCCAATTTCTATTCTTTCTGCCGTTTTTACGGTATTGAAGTCATTTATGTCCCGCATTTATTCTTCCTCCTCAAACTATACTCTCCCCATTCCTTCCTTCCTCGTCCTTCTCCGCATTATAATCATTACTATCAACGAGCTGATCATGTTTACACTTACTGACAATTTCTATCTAATTTCTGAACTAAAAACTCGTAATTTGGATAACTTGATTTTCTTATCGACAAATTACAAAATTAGATAATTACAAAGCAAAAGAAATTTGCAACTTCTGCCCTGAAGACACACTTTGCCAATTCATCTGACTTATTCCATTTGATTCAGTTCAGTTTGGTTTTATCCCTGAAACTAAATGAAACCATTTAATATGAGAAGCAACAAATCATGCTGTTGTTATGATAAATGTTACAGCAAGCACAAACATACCTGTAGGTCACAACCTTCTGCTCACTGATCCACTGAATTACTAAAATAAAATGGACCAGTTAATTGAAAAACACATCTTGAACATGTAATTAGTTTTCATATTTAAACCAAATTGGTTATTTCAAAGTACTTGCAAAGCTTCTTTGACACGATGAACATGATGCCATGTTTATCAAACGCCATGCATAATCTCTCAAAAGAGGATTATACCGAATTTACATAGAAATTGCGTCCTTCACATTGCCTTTACATATACCAGAATTCAAATACAAACGAACAGTTTATTGGGTAATCAAAACATTGAAGATTCTTAACCTGAAGCTAATCTTCTGTATCCTTTGCAATATATACCTATATATACCAGCAGGTATCTCAGTTTGCCTCTAAGCCTGTACTCTTCGTCTGTGTGGGGTGGTGAGGACTGAATTAGTCCCTCGCCTGTGCTGTCTTCTCAATCATATTTACCTTGATCTGGTTTCTGCTGCTATGACTATTTCCTTGATAGTCTTCGTCAGTTTCCGGTTTCCGGACCAATGTTCTGCAGTAGATAGCTCTGTGTTGCGCGTTTGTGTTTACTAAGTCTAAAATGGTTCATTGCATTACCTATGCAGTTTAACATTTTATTTTAAAATAGATCGTGTAAATACCTATAACATACCATAATATAGCAATCGATCTGAGACACAGTGGTGGAGCTGGGAGGCTAAATTGAAGGCGACCAGTATAGTTTAGGAACAGTTGTAGTCGCATATATTGAATTGACTATTCAATATATTCCATTATAACAGTGTTATATATTTCATCGAGTGTCACCGATGAGGAATATAATACAAATTTACTAATATAAATGTTAGAAAAGAACGAGACCAAGTATATCAAAATGCTATGCAATTTCAACGTACCTGAAAATCTACCGCATTATTCTAATAGGTTAAAAGCCCTGGAACCAATATTCAATAGCAGAAAGTTTTCCTTGCAGTTTTTACACTACAGTATTTTAAAGAATGACATTATCGTACGCATTCACTGTTAATTTGTTTCTCACTGGATTTTAAATATTAAGTAGGAAGAAGGAAACACACAATTGTGCTTGCTTGCTTGGTAAGTGATTTTATCTGAAAGATATTTTCGATGTTACTGAAAATGTTACATCGTGGAAGAATTATATCAACAATATAAGGACACAGAAAAAAAGATATTTTCACATTTGATTATTTTTAAAAAGAACTGACTGCTATGATGTGTCGAAATTCTTTACCGTACTTCTATGACGTGACTCTTGAAGCTCTTCCATTGTTTTATGGAATTGTGTTAGTTATTCGATCCAGGCACGAGAGCAATAACTTTTGAGACGTCATGGTAGATAGTATTATTAAAGAAAGAAGCTGGAAGTAGATAATATAAAGCCAACTTTCCGATGGTTTGCTATAGCGATTTCTATTAAGCATGAGTCTACATGCCACATTTCATTTACCACAGTGTCTGAAGTATCTGCAACGACTTATGTATTATCGTAATATTCGTTTTACTTTCAAACATGCCACTAATCTACTTGAAATTGCCAAATATGACAATAGCTGTTCTTAAACATTACAGAGTTTTTGTGCTTGTTTTTTTTTTTCTTTGTTTTATCCCAGATTATGAACTGTCGCAACGTTGAACGAATTTCTGTAAAGTTTTCTGTCAAATAATATATTAGCTAATTCTCTGAGCGAAAATGTATGTCAAGTAAAATTAAAGCAACAATCCATCTCTGCATATGTTCATTATGAAATCTGTTGCCTAGGGAGATCAGTTTCTTCTAAATGTCATTCTTAATCAACTGAAATACCTGTATGAAATTTACAGTTATATCAAGTTACAGTCTTCGACAGGAGCGGGAGTTGGAGAAAATCTCCGACGTACATATAGTGTAGGCAGTTGTCAGTAAACCAATTACAGCTTAACATAAAATACACCTACAATTTAGGCTGATATAGAGTAAAAATTAACACTTTAAGTGAAAACTTAACCTGATAGTCACTCAAATGTTCCAAGTGAATTAGCAAGACTATGTAACCGTTAGTTTGACCAAAGAACTAAATTTAATAAATAACGACGATATAACATGTTAAGCATAAATAGTTCAACTCTGAGTGCTGCGATAGATTTTTATTACCCCAGAGATCATATAAGACAATTTCTTTAACTGAATACAAGAAAAATACTTAGCTTCTTCGTATGAATTTTATTCAACAAAAGACAGTGGGACTTTGCCGATAAGCTATATGTCCTTCTATTGAGACAAGACTCGCGCAGTTTTTAGTTCAAATATCAATGTTACATTAGTATCTCGAGGAAGATAGTGGGTCTGTCATTGGCTACAGAAAACTACAATGTGTATAATCTGTTTTAATTAGTGTAACTAGCAGAAAAACAGCCCTCCGGGTGGTATTCTGGTGGCATGTGTATTGCGCATATTGATATTATATATACATATAGAAACCATGCATAAGTTATAAAGTAAATTGACAAAATGCACATGTATTGAACAAAGACTGTCATAGTTTATTCTGAAGTTGATCCAGCCTTGTTGATGTAAGATCATTCATAGGTAACACAACTCAAACTGATGTCTACTGAATGATATTATTGGAATGCGTCCAAGAGACTCACTCATAAATTGTTCATCACCATCCAGATGCTCCTTTTTCTCTTCTTTGCCACTTTTTCTTTATAAAGTCCGCCCGCTATAAAACTGGAACGTCGCAAGAGAGAAAATCTATGTTGGGAATCAGAAAATTTAGGTGGTTTAATGGTGCACTCAAAGAATAAAAACGGAAGCATTAGAAGCAAGAACGTTTATTCCTTTACGATCATATTGTGGATTTGTGAGTTTGTGGCAGATGTTCAGTTTCCCATTATCACTTCTCCACCTTTTGTTCACTCCCGACTTCTCCCACCTATTTGATTCTCTACTCTTTCTTGCACAACACATACACCCACACGCATAAGTACTTTCTCTCTTATTTCATAGAACACAATATGATTATTAACTGAAACAATGAATTTGTAATCTCTACACGTTTAGAGTTTACCTCTGCACTGGATCACTGGCTCCATAGGTAACAAGAAGCTTGAACAGCGCTGATTACCAGTTCTGTACTGGAACAATATAGTTAGTAATCTCTACACATCTAGAGTTTAGCTCTGTATGTGACCCCCGGCTTCATAAGTAACAAAAAGCTTGAACAGTGCTGATTGCCAGGTCTGTACTGGAACGGTGTGGTTAGTAATCTCTACGCATCTAGAGTTTAGCTCTACATTGGACCCATGACTTCATAGTTAACAAGAAGCTTGAACAGCGCTGACTGCCAGTTCCTGTATGAACTGCATTTGTTAATCGCACCCGAGAGAATCTTTAGGCAAACATTTCTACAAATGATCATCGAACATTTCTCACCATCCTCGCTCTGGATACTTTTTATTTATAAATTTTGAGCTCCTATACATTTATTTGTTTATGCCTTTACACTCTTTACAAGCTCTTAATTTGTTATATTCACAACATCTATCGGTCTCAGTCTTCTGCTATATACCCTTACAACTTGCTTTGCCCTCGTCCGCCTTCGAATTCGGTTGTACGAGCCACTTTGTCATTCTCTAGTGTGTATATATCCATTTACCAATCTCTTCTCTTTGACATGAATTCTCATCTCTTACATCATTTATCTAGCCTTCATCATCTCTCTCTCTCTCTCTCTCAGTATGTTACAATTTTTCCCTTCCTTTATATCACTTTTCTCACAGACTTTACTTCCTCCTTCATCGCACGTTTTACACACACTTTACATCACTGTTCACCAGTCATTCGTTCCTCCTTTGCATATCAATCCCTCCACTAACACTCCTTTATATTATCCATTTTCTCATTCGCATATATTCCCTTAGTCACCAGCATATTTGACTAGTAGTTAAGCTGACTGGCTCATAGTCACAACAGCATGGATACTATTCCTGGATCTCGGGTGATATGTTATAACTTGACTGATATACATTGCTTCGCATTACTTCAGTCCACTCAGTTGTAACAGGTACCAATCGGAGGTGTTGCTACTCTCTCTCTCTCTCTGCATTCAGCTATTACATCTTTGTTGTTCTCATGGGGGAAGGGTGGGAATGGCAAGAGTGTATAGATCGCTAGTCTTTACTACATGGCACCTATAACAATTAGAGTAAGTATTGTTCATGTTACCATGTTATATTCACATACGAACGAACCTTTGCGCTACTCAAACATCTCAAATGCCTGAATTCTGATATCGTTTCCATCCTCACAGCAAATTTATTCGCTGACCTCTTCTAGAATTCCTAATGGATTAACATTTGTAATAGGCAACTACCAGTTTCCATGTATTCCGGATCTCATCGCGTTACATCGTAACATACGGATATCACGCTGAGGACCACACACCGAGGAGGATTATTACAGCAACTTCCTAGTGAATTCTTCTCCCATGTAGTATATCGTTAGCTGAGCATGACAGGCTAACATAAAGACTCATTAATTACATATGCTTGTGGTTTGTTTTTTTCCTTCATACTGTGTTATTGTGCGTCCACATCGTTCCTTTTAAAATCATGTAGATTGAGAACAGGGTTTAAGGGTTTTGACCGTCCGCCGCAACGCAGCATCAGTTACGATTTTATTTCAAGTTCATTCACTCTTATGTTATTTAATTATCTTTTAGTTTTTATATTTGCTTTCTATATACTGTTTAAATATTGAAATATCGGAATAACAAAACAGCAAATAGCAATATATTTTATTTCCGTTTCGTAAAAACACCATCACATACTAAACAATGAAAGCCCACCACTACCATCACGAAACACACGCAAAAAAAAAACAGAAAGAAAATAACATTGAAGTAACTCCATGAGTTGTATTACCTTGTTGTAATATTCCCGCTTTGTGAGCATATGCCCCGATGTTACTGAAATTGTCAAATGAAAGAATAAAGGGCGACTATAAATGAGTGACTTTTTTCTGCCACAATATAAATCAAACCAAAATACGTTGAATATTTTTTTTTTATCCCCACAACGCAAATATTTCCAACACGCATGAACAAGTGTTAGTTTTAACAGTATTTGGCTTTCGTTCCAATAAAACCTTATACATAATACAATATCATACATATACATACGATATCATACACACGCGTGCACAAACACACACATTATTTTATTAGTAACAAACAACACTACAATAGAATAAATTTTAAACAAAACAACCAAAACTCCATGGCAGGATCATTCTGTAAACATAAAAAAAGGGGCAAATGAATCTAAAATAGAGTATTTGAATAGTTGTTTTATTACAACCGTAGTGGAGAACCGCGAAAAACTGCTACTGTTTCAACATATCTGCTATTTGTTGTTACCTGATATCAAAAATAAGATATTTCTTTTGAAATATTCCTTATTCGAACTCGCTCTTTCATTCTATATTTATGTGTTTGTTCTTCGCCTTCCCTCTTCTAACCACAGTTTTCTTTCTCTCTTAAAGTGTTTATATTCTCGTCTTTCTCTTTGTCAATTGAAAAAAAAATCCTCTATTATTTTTTTCTCTTCATATTCCCTCTCTCTCTCTTTCTTTCTCTCTTCTCTCCCTCTCTCCGCCTCTCCCTCTCTCCTCCTCCCTCTTCTACCTCTCTCTTCTACTCTCTCCCTTTCTCTCTTCCTCCCCTCTCTCTCTTTGTCTATCTGTCTATCTATCGGTCGGTCTGTCTGTCTGCCTCTGTATTTTTGTTCATATTCCTTCCCCAATGTATTTATTGAATCTGCCGCTCTACAATACGACTACCACTCCTCGCATTCTCTCATTCTTTCATTCTCTCATTCTCTCTCTATCTCTCTCTCTCTCTCTCTCTCTCTCTCTCTCTCTCTCTCTCTCTCTCTCTCTCTCTCTCTTTCTCATCAGCTTAATGACTTGCCCCTGATTTTCTACCACTTTACCTTTTTCCATCCCTTTCTCCCTCGCACGCTCTCTCGCCCTCTCTCTCTATTTCTATCTATCTCTCTTTCCCTCTCATACTTCTTTATCTCTCCTTCTCTCTCTTACTCTCGCTCCATTCCTCTATATTTCAGGGACTTTGCTGAACAACTTAATATATTCCTGTGATTACTGATGCAAACATAGTTCAAAGGGTACCAGAACTGTGATGGAAAAGCTTTGTCCAATTTTATGGTGAGCGGAGATTACAAACAGGCACCTAATTTATAACTTTGCTTCAAAAATCATAAACAAAACATCAATGCAACATATAATGATAACAATAATAATAACAATAGCAATCATAACAAACAGTAATAACCAAAATCATAATAAAAAGAATAACAACAAAATGTTGGAAATATAATTTATAATGAAAATATTAAATATACAAATAATAAAGAGAAGAAACAATTGCCATTCTTGATCAGCTAAAAAATGTTCATACTATTAAGAGACCAAATGATATTACACATTGTTAAATAGACTCCTATTTTCATAGTTGTCAGTGAATAACTATCACTGGTTGCGTGTTTTGATATCCAAAATACCTCCGTATTACCATATTTTTGTAGTTAGTTAGTTATGTGTTTAATGAATTAAATAATATACAAAAGTAGATAAAACAGTAACTAAATACAAAATGGCACAGAAAAGGGAATTACAAATGAGAAAAAAATAATATTTGCTCATTAAATTTGATTATGTATATGCTGAATATCGTGATATAGAAGTGAATTTACGGAAATCTAAATGAAGAATCTAGGTTCGATTTCCAGAAGCTATCACAGAATATAACCATATTTTTATCTAAGTAACAAGGAAATGTTTTGACGCTAAGCCTTTTTTTTTAATCTTTAGGAATATTTGCATGATCCGATTCCTTTAAAGCAACATCACCAAATACAAACCGAAGCAGTCTCCATGTAATCAATGGAAATCCTGGAAGTAGCAGGAACAGTTATCACACGGCAGACTTATACTCTCTTTGTGCAAAAAGCTGAAAAGCATGTTTTCGCTTTTTAAATGTTTGTAATGAAGACCTAGCAAACCTGTCCCCTTCAACAAAACAAAGGGGTATCTACTGCAGATATAAACGATATATAAATAAGTATTTCATCGAACACGAAAGGCAAAGTCGCCCTCGATGAAATTTGAACTCATAATGTAAAGACAGACGAAATGCCGCTAAGCAGTAGGCTCGGCGTGCTGACAACTCTGCCAGCTTGCCCTCTTCGCCGCCTTCTAATATTAATAACATATGTATGTATGTTTTCGTTTGAAACCGTGCATAGGTACTATAAGCAATATAAAATGAATAGTTTTACGTACTATAGTGTATTCTATCAAAGAAAATTATGAAATATTACTCTTACAATTTGTCAGATTTAAATAGGTTTTCGGTGATGCTGGTACACATTGTTTTAAGTATTATTCAGTTAGATGTGTAATATGTACTAAATATATTTTTTACACTAAGAAATGTTCTCAAGAAGCTAACAGAGAAAAGTTTATCTATAAAATCTAGCTGTTAATGTTAGGATCCTATAGCGACCACATAGTTCTAGGTTCAGTTTCACTGCATGGCAACTTGACTAAATATCACCCTGCATAGCCGCTTCCTCGGCAATCATCTCTGAGTAAATTTGATCAACATAAACATTCTAGAAGCCCATTGTTTACATACACACACACACACACACACACACACATATACATATATGTAATATATAATATATATATACATGCATATATATATATATATACATGTATATATATATATATATATATATATAT